>NW_018128194.1:121061-155812 GCF_001952655.1 Monopterus albus | reverse complement strand
CTCCTGGGGCAGGTCAAACTTCCTGAGCTGGCGCAGGAAGTACATCCTCTGCTGTGCCTTCTTGATGATGGTCCTGATGTTGGACATCCACTTCAGGTCCTGGGAGATAGTGGAGCCCAATTCGACAGTCCTACTCCAGCCTCCTTTCATGTATGAGTGCATGAATAAGGTATATCTGGGGAAATGTCCTCTGGTTTGGTCCCCCAAAATAAACTAAAGACTTTTGTGATTCAGTTTCATAGGAAACAGTCATCTGGCCTGGAATAAGGAAAGGAGGGGGTTTACCTCATGCATTTCAATTAGAACTCCTTTAACATTGCTGGAGAGATTAAAAATGAAAGGATCAAAGTGGGTGAGGGCTACATTATCTGCAATGCAACTCTATATCCTCAAGTTTGGTCTGAGGTTGAGGTGTGTTTTGCTGCTAGTATTGAACCAGATGGCTTCAAGTGGAGATGAGGAGTGGGACACAAAGGTCTGGTAAACTCATCATCTCCACACCCCCGGGTCATATGGCTGACTGCTGGCAATAGCTGCAGCCAGAGGCATCATGTTTTCAGGTTGCCTGACCATCAGTCTGTCCATATGTCCATCCATCTGTGCCATTCTTATGAATGTAGTATCTCAGAAATGCCTTAAGGGAATTTCTTCAAATTTGCCATAACTGCCCACTTGAACTCCACCATGAACTGATTTGATTCTGTTGGTCAAAGGTCAAGTTTATTGACCTGACATCTGTCCCTGTCCCATGAATTTGACTGGCTGTCAGAGGAATACAAGCGCAAAGTGGTGATTCTAGTTTTCACTTTCAAAGTTAAAGTGTTCCATCCCCTTGACACTTGAATCTATCACATTTTGCTCTGACAAAGTGTGAAATCAATGGGATTCTTCTTTAAGTTAAAAATACCATACCAACTGGCTTAAGTTGTGATGAACAAACAAAGGCGTCTCTATTAAATAATGACTCTGGCTAATTTAATCAAATAATAGCTGGATCAAAAATGAAATACAAATTCATTCACACTTAGATCAAATCAGTACATTTTTGTGAAATCCAATACTCATAGTGACCTTGGGTGTTATCTTTTCCTCCACATACTACACACAGTAGGCAGTCTCACTGTCTCTGAAGCCCTTTCACAGGTCATGATCAAGTTGAGAATGCAAATCAAAACTGTGAAACTGTGAATGTGATAAGTTAAGGCTGCTCAGGCTTGTTTTTTGTTGGTGAACAGGATGACACTGGTGACTCACCAGTCAAATTGAAATGGCATTTCATTGTTTGGCTGTTCTTATAGTGTGGTGGACAAAAAAAGGAAAGTTCCTTTGGTTAGCTCCCCATGTGCTTCTCAAAGTTCAAATTCAAAAAGTGTAATGAAGCTAATTAATTTGTGTAGCATCTAATTATCAGCATGTGAGTGTGCAGTAGCATCTGCACCAGGAAAGGTCAGCTCAGACTTCTGAGTCAGGCCTCATTGCTGAGTTTCTAATTCACAGAAAATATTGAAACAGACAAGAAAGGCCGAATTCTAACCAGTACTGGAGTTTTAAATTGTTTCAATCATCAAGCCTGTCTATTTACAGATTATGGTAGTAGGTTAATCAAATGTTAAGCTATTAAATGAGAAGGCTTTCTATAGTTTAAACAAGTACCATATGTCTCATTCCTAGATATCTGTTTGATGCAACGTTTTAGAACATTGTGTAAAACATATAGAAGAAGGTTAATGTTTGCCTCAAGGACTGGGTTGTGTTTGTTCATATTGGATATTTATTTGTTTAGCTCTATGCACTTCACTCCACCTTCGCCCACCTTTTGCTTCTTGATCATTAGGGAAATGGCACTGTATTTCTAAAAAATACTGATTGCTTTTTAATATCATTGCCTACGGCGTACATTTAGCAGCTGTTTTGCCCTTTTACTTAAAATTGAATTTTTTCCATTATTTGATATTTAAGCCAGGCTTCCAAAGGTTAAAAAATTGATTCCCTCAGCTCTTCAACTTTAATTGTTGTCTAGCAGGAGGGCATATAGTAACAGATTAGTTTATTACTTATCAATATAATCCGTGTTTGTCAAACAGTGGAGAGAGACAAAGTTATAAATGGAACTGGTTGGACTGGGGAGCTTTGAGGGCTTTTTGGTGTGATCGTAACTGGAAATCATCTTCTGGTTTTTTTATTAGCTGTATACCAATGGAAAGTCATTTAGTAAACTGATTAAAAGCCAAATACACTTAAGCAGCAGCCTTCACTGGGTGCTTTTTGCAGTTCAGTGCCATTTTTGAGAATAACTGGCCAGAAGCAGACAATATGGCATTTTAGTACTGCAGCTATAATGGAATTTAAAAACAAGCATTCAACAAAATCAATAGTCACCATGAGGTTTTGGTGTCACTCCCATATGTACCCTCACAACTGTTTCTTTGTGTGAGAATGACATTGCGAACAGATGTATTTCTTTCTACTTCCAAGTTCCTGCTTGGAACTTATTATTATTCACACACGCAAAATACTTTGTGTGTACAACTGGAAGCAAAACATCGCACCTACATTTTGTAGCTAACCCTTCCCCTTAACTTCAGTTTTATTATTACTGTGGCTTAATTTTCATTGTTATGGGTTTTGCACCTGCTAGTTATGAAAACCAACAGGACACATAGAGCAAGAAATACAAGCAGTCAGATGATTAGGTTGTTAACCTCCAGATTAGTTCAACTAATATGGATGAGAAGATATTGGTGAAGTGTAATTTTGTAGATTCTAATCTTTTGGACCATGTGTTGGCATGTCAGCAGATACTATAGTGATACAGTGAGATCTTGAGCTAAGCAAGACCTTTGGCTTTTTATTAAGAAGACAGACATTTTCAAACACAGTTGTTCATCTCCCATACTGATGATTGTATGACAGATCCAGTAGTGCCAGTCTTTTGCCTTTGTCTACTGTATATAGTAAATGTAAAATGAACAGGACTTCAGGACCCTGGACTCTGTAATAACTTGTGACAGCCCTGTGGGAGAGGGAATGGCTGGTTGAGGAACACAGACTTAATAGTTTGTCATAAATCAATTTCTGTAATACAGTACATTGATTCTTATTATTATAACACTGACTGTAATGACTTATAGAGCCTGTTGCACATACCTGTGTAAGTGGATTCACGAAAGGGAAATCTTGAGAGGTCTGTGGGTGTGTACATTAGTTTTTGCATTAGAGCCTAGCATTGCTCATATTAAGCAGTTAGCATAGCTAGGGATGACAAGGGCTGAGGCACATCCAGCACATCAGCACAGTCAGAGCAGCAGAGATGTAAATCCTCCAGAAGCTTCTGAAATGTATGCATTTAGGCATTTAGACACCTGTTTGTATCATAAATAGCTAAATGTTAGGTGAATGAGAAGCTCCTTTAAGCCATCAAAGCATAATTTGTGAAGAGAAGCAGACATCATTTGTGATGTGAAATATTCACTAATGGCTCTGTCCTGGCCCCATCTCCCCTGTCCCCAGAGTCACAGAGGTAAACCCAAAAGTACACACCAAGCTCCGAGCTGGACTGTAGCCCTGAGAGAGAGACTGTGTGAGAACACTGTAAATCACTGTATGCGTGACTGTTCGTGCGTGCTCGTGTGCACACACACACATCTGTGCGAGTCTGTGTCTAGGTGCATTTGTATCTGTTTGTGTATGTTACAGCGTGTTAATTTGACTTTGCAGTCAGATGACAGTGCCACTGTACAATATGACGCTCAAATGTGCCAAGTGCGGAGTTATCTCTTCGGCTGACGTTTCCACCACAGCTACCAGTAACGCCATGTTAGTCCCGCTAATTATTTTTCCTTAACTCTTCTTACCTCTGTTCTCTTCTTTACTGTACACTTCCCTTCTTCTCCCTCTATTGACTGATTCTTTTTCCTTTATCTTTCTGTCATTTTCTTCTCGCTGGTGCCCTGGCAGGAGGATTTCCCTTATTATCAAAGGCTCATGAAGCTTATGTGCTGCTCTTGAAAACAAACTGTTAACTGTATTTTATATATGCAAATAATTATGCATATGTGATTGATTATTTAATTGGAGTGAGAGTGCTTGTTTGTGCATGTTTAAGAGATCATTAGAGTCTCAAAACTGATCAGGACAGATGTTGAGAAGGCAATGGAAAGAGGACATCAATGCACTTTTATTGTCTCGGTGTGTGTGTGTGTTGCTGTGATTTGAGTGATCATTTCCATTTATACTTTCAACCTGGGTCTTTGTTTTCTGCTTCTAGCTACTGTGCTAATAGAATCTGGTCATACAGTAGCTGTAGAGTTATCAACCTCTTTTCACAGTGAGTGATGCTTTGCTACAATCCACAAATCCAACCTTTAAATAGCTATTGAAATGTTGTAAATAGCTGCAACTGAACAATTAATACACATCATTTCACTTAATTTGTAATGTGACATTGCTCATACACTTTACACAGGCACATATTTATTTTTCTGGCAGGTGGTTGTAAGTACTCCAAAGAGTGAGATGTGTTAAAAATATACAGAATCCCATACAGCACTGCATCAAAGCTTTGGGCCACATGACAAGATAAATAGCCTCATCCTGCCACTTTTACCTCCAGTCTTGTTTTTTGCATCTATGTTTATTACCCATGTTGACCACAGAGTTTGTAAATGATAGGAGTATGTCTAAATACAGTAGATAACACTTTAAATATTGAAATAAATTTTTTCAGTCCATTGTCCCATCACCTTTGTTGTAGCCAACCTTATCCTGTCTGGATCCTGGAACCTTTACTTCTGACACAAATTCACTCCTGTTTATTATCTTTTTTTAAAGGTGTCTTTTTCTAAATGATTTGGGTAGATCTAAATATACTACACAACCATTTTAAATATTGAAATAATCATGTTTTCCAGTTCCATTTTGGTTGTGTAGCTCCTCCCATTTCAGTCCTATCACTTTAGTCCTGAATTTGTTTCACTTCTCCATGTTATTTGTGACATATTTTGACAACAGTAAAATAATCTAATCTAAGCAAATCTTACAGATGTAAGCAATCTAAATAGAAGAGGGATTATTTTAACCTTGTTCCCAGAATTTTGTAGCTGAAGGATATATTACCAGTGCTTATTACAGAATTTCTTAATGTGTTTATTCTGGTTCCACCATGGTCTCATAACTTTTACTGAATCCCATTAATTTTTACTGAGTCTGTTTCAATCCTGTGCATTATTTATTCCTCATATAGAAAAGCAGTGTCTCTTCCTAAATACCATGGGTAGATCTCAATAAAATAATCAACACTTTTAAATAATGTTTTTTTGTTTTATGGTCCCACCATGTAAATACAAGCTTTTATTAGTATTACGTTTCTTTCTGTCTGGCCCGATCAACATCAGTGAGTTACCCGCACCTTTTTATTTTTGACTCGTTTCAGTTAGTTAGCCAATGAGTTAGTGTACAAAATAAACTGCTGCTAACATGTTGATAAAGTTGCAGGTTATTTTCACAGTACCACAGACACAAACACACAGCTCACAATAGTTTTACCAGGATTTCTTCCACCAGAAGGTGTTAGTGGGTGGTTATTTCCTGTACCCACTGGATTGCATTAGAGAGGAGCACTCCCTACAGATGGAGAGGTTTGGTCACGAATGATGAATATGGAAAACAAGGTCCAGATTGAAAATAACTGGAATTTCCCTTTTGAATGCAGTACAGATATGTTGTGCCAGTTTTCAGCATCTTTAACTGTGGCTAGTTTCATACAAAAACTGTTGGTGAGTACGTCCTCCTGAGTGCTACCATGGGCAGGCTGGAAAAGTCTTTGAATTCATACAACAGTATACATCAAATTTCAAATGAGGTCAAGGAAAATAATGGCCAGCATCAACAAACTCTTATACTGGGGGTATTGATTTAGCCCAGTTTAATACCAGAGGTGGAAATTAACTAAGTACTTTTAATTACATGTAAATTATATGATGCGTTTTCAAATTAAAGTCTTGTTAGCAGCAATAATATATTGATAGTAAATTATGAAATTGTAATTGTTATTTTGTTCTATTAAATCTCTCCAGTGCATGATTATTTGTAGCACCATCGCTTGATTAGTAATGCCTTGCAAGCAGCATGAGCTCACATACCTTTTATACATTTTGCGTGTTAATGTAAACAGTTTATCAGAAAAGGATATTTTTCATGTGGCATGAATCCAACAGAAGTCTTTTCACTGTATTTGTCCCTTCTGAAGAACCATCAACTGTGAGACCAGCTACAATAATATTTTCAAAGGTTTATGAACCAATATTATCAGAAATCCCCACTATCAGGTCTCACTCACTGGTAATTAATTCCATTCACATTTACATTATAGTTTTTTTTTGTTTGCTCATATTTTATATTTTACATATATAAAAGCCCTTTGTCAGTACCATCTCTCTCTTTTCAGCTGGGTTCAGCTGATACATATTTCATTGACAACTGTTTAACTCAGATCAAAAAACTCAAGGCACTTAGAAACAGTGAAATTATAACATTTTGAATGCAGCATGCTAGCTTATAATGGAGCTTTGTTCCGTTATTGCATATACAGTACCATATTATTCCACTTGAATAAAGGTCTTAAGTACTTTGTCCACCTCTGGAAAATTCTTTCACTAAAACTCCTCTTGAATAGGCTTGGAATGAAACATAGTATTTATTGTTTTTTGTTTATTCACAGTGTTCTGATTTACAATGTGTTTGGGGGGGGGGGCATCAGCGTGGATGTGGGGAATCACACCTCCTCAGACTCTCTCTCTGTGCCTGTCCTTCTCTGCTCTGCCTCTTCTGTTTGTCTCTGCATTCTGTTTGAGCTTCATTACACTTGTTTTCCCCACTGCTCACCCTCGCTCCTCCCTCTCTTTCCTGTGGCACTAGATCCTCTATGGTTTGATTGAACCATCTTAATCATACATGCATGTAATATATGTGAATTACAAACATATATATCTGCAGATAATGGATGTATGTTTTTGTCTGTGACAGTAACATAATTATTTGTTGTGATGTCATGTATTTATGCATGGTTAGAGTGGAAGGCTGCTTCCACTTTGCTAAGAGTGTGTTCAGTTATCAAGGGCAAGTAGGGGATTAGTTTAAGATTGCATTAAATATTATGTTCTGTGCGTTTTCTGATGTTACAAGGGAAAGGAAATTTGGTTTATATCTTAGAGTTTCTTTGTAAAGAAGACTGCACTTAGATAATGGAAAATAGGAAATATGCTACAACTGTCAGGAAACACTGCAGTCTTACCTTGCAAATGTTGACCAAGGTTTACCAGTGCTGTCCTTGACCACTGTTCCCTTGCCATCCTGCAGGGCATCACTGTGGAGCTCCTGTGTAGTTTTGCCCCTCCTGGCCCTCACATGGATGTCGGCTGTCCTCGCCATCACCGATCGGCGCTCTGCACTCTTCCAGATCCTGTTTGCTGTGTTTGATTCACTGGAAGGCTTTGTCATTGTCATGGTGCACTGCATCCTGCGACGAGAGGTACCTCACATGACCACTGACATTATGTATTTAACTTCTTCCCGGTTTTGTTTGTTATATATGCTGTATAAAATTTCAACCTTACATTGATATTCTTTGTATAAATGAATGTGGAATTCAGATTAAGAGTTTTACCATTTAGAAAAACTACTGAAGGTGCACAATGATATTCTTACAGCCCTTGACGCAAAGAATACCATTGTTTTAGTGCTTTCAGATCTCACAGCAGCCTTCGACACCGTGGACCATACAGGCCTCATATCCCACCTTGAACATTGTGTCAGTTTGCGTTAAGCACAGCACCTTAAATGTTTATTTCTTTTCTGAGCAACAGGACCTTTTCAGTTCTGATCAATGACTCTACCTCTGAAATAGCCCCTCTCTCTTCAGGTATTCCCCAAGGTTCAATCCTGGCACCTATTCTTTTCTCATTATATATGTTACCGTTAGGCTCAATTATTTCTAAGCATAACATTCATTTCCATTTTTATGCTGATGATGTACAGATTTACTTGCCATTGATGCAGAGTGATGCTAATGCACTAGGCCCCTTGCACAGGTGTTTGGGTGATATTAAAGAGTGGCTCGCACAGAACTTCCCTCATTTGAATGAGGGGAAGACTGAATACATTGCTTTCAGCCCAGACCCCACCCACACTGTATCCGGCCTAGGAGCTTCAGCCCCATTATTCACTCAAACTGTGAAAAACCTGGGATGTTATTTGATTTAAATGAGGGGAAGACTGAATATATCTCTTTTAGCCCAGACCCCACTCACACTGTATCCGGCCTAGGAGCTTCAGCCCCGTTATTCACTCAAACTGTGAAAAACCTGGTAGTGTTATTTGATAGCAGCCTCAAATTTGACAAGCAAATTAGTTCGGTGGTCAAAACAAGCTTCTTTCAGCTGAGGCTCCTAGCAAAGGTGAAGCCCTTTATATCTCGAACCAACCTAGAAAAAGCCATTCATGCCTTCATTAGCTCAGGACTTGACTACTGCAATGCCCTCTATGTATACTGGAATTAGTCAGTCTCAACTCCACAGGCTCCAACTCGTACAGAACGCAGCTGCTCGCCTACTGTCAAACACTCCAAAGAATGCTCACATCACCCCGGTCCTTTGGTTCCTTCACTAGCTTCCGGTACAGTTCAAAATAGATTTTAAAATTTTACTGTTTGTGTTCAAGGCCATTAATGGTCTTGCGCCAGTCTATTTGACCGAACTTTTAACCATTTATACCCCGGTCAGAGCGCTGCGTTCTAATGGTTTTTAAGTCTAAATTAAAGGCACATTTATTCAGACGGGCTTTTGGCATCTAATATTTAGCAGCAATGCTATACGGGGCCTACAGGCCATCCTGATTTTATATTTTGTAATTTTACTTGCTCTGTATTTGGACTCTCTTTTATTTTACAGGAATTTTATGGTTCTTATAGATCTTGTTTTAAACTTGTGCAATGTTAACCTTTTTTTGTTTGTTTATGTAATTTTGGCATACTCTGTTATATCTCTGGTTTATTGTGACGCACTTTGAGCTCCTTTTGGTTTTGTAAAGTGCTATGTAAACAAATAAATTATTATTATTATTATTAAAACATATCTTGGAGAACAACTATACTTTTTTTACTAGCAGGAAATGAATAGCTACAGTATGTGGGTATGTCAGTTGGACTATCCATTCATTCAGGCAACACTTTGGTTTAGTACAAGATATCTTGAGAACTATAGGCTGAAAACCATTATAAAGCCTCATCCGGTTCTTTCAAACCAGGAACTCCGAGGGACGACTCAGACCACTTGAGTATATAAAAAATATAACCGTGCTGGTTTATTCAAAGAGTCACAGGCAAGCATCAACACTCCAAGTCCAGAGATCTTCCAACCCCAGGCTGCCCAAGCAGCCCGGAAGCAGCAAGACCCCGAACCAAGAATTCCTATACAATATTAATCCTTTCTGGGCTGTCGAACCGTGACGTCACCTGATATGCCAGCTTGGCAGCTGAGCAGAGCAGTAGACAAAACATGAAGAAAATAATGTGTGTGGCTGTTGTTTTCGTGGTGTGTATCTAAAACAATTTGACATAACATTACACATTAAGACAAATATTATGGTTACTTTTACCGTCATAATAACATTTGTCCCTGACTTGAGCCCTTCTCTGCTTTTTAACTAACCTTGCATTTAACATCCTGAGGAGACATCCTGCTGCACTAAACATTCATAGACAACAAATCTCTGAATATCTATCTAACTAAAAAATAACCTAACAGAACTGTTATCCAAATTGACATGAAATTTGAGTAGAGGAATCAGAGCATGAGGATTTCTTGTGTATCTTTGCTATAATCAAAATTCAGACAATACTCAACCACATGAAATGTCAAAAGTCCATATTTTAGTGAGCAGATTAATGCTCCCCAGACAGTGAACCCTTTCTGCTTTGGAATGTCACTTAGCTTACTTGTCGCACCATCTACACAATCCTAAAAGGTGAACTTTGCACACTAGATCATTTAATTTGCAGATGGCAAGACACTCCTTGCGCACATTCAGCCTGCCAATGATCCATGACCATGGTAGTGCCACTATCAAGACCAACTTGTAGTCTAGAATTTTAAGCATAACTAAAGATATGTTCACATTACCTGCTGCAACCACTCAAATCAGATTTTTTTTTTGTCCATGTGATTCAGATCTGATCATTTCATAGATGTGTGAACAAACCAAGCTGGATTTTATTCAGATCAGTTTTGAGCCACTTGCATATGTGGTCCTTGATTTGAAACATATCTGATCTCTGACCATGCAACCATGGTCAGAACAGTCAGATTGGAATTCATGTGGTTTTTTTCAACATCTCACGCCACAGTTCAATGCACCATAAAACACATTATTTATCTTCTGCCTCTTGATCATGTGGGGGTAGCTCCAGCTGCTAAGAGGTGTTGGTAGCTTGCAACATGAAGCCTTTGCTGCTAGGTGTTATTTTAACCCCTCATCAGAAGACCAAGTGAGAGACTCCACTGTCAAATCTTGCTGCAACAAATCAGTGCAACATTTCAGCCAATCACGAGTCTCGATGAGCCACCTGTGTTGAAGGCAGAGCTCGGCCCCTCTCAGCCCTGTCTGGAAGCAAGGCCAGCTGAGCCCAAGTCAGCACCATTACCCCCCTGCTGCTAGGAACACATGGAAATGGAGGCCAACCGTCCCTGCTTGGCTCGACTCAATTAAAATGGACTGACCTGTTCTGATGGAAAAACACCGTTGGTGTTTGTGAACTGATGTATTTTTATATCCAACCTCTACTAATATCATGATCTGTGCTGCAGGTTCAGGAGGCAGTGAAGTGTCGTGTGGTTGACCGGCAGGAGGACACTAATGGTGATTCAGGAGGATCTTTCCAGAATGGCCATGCTCAGCTCATGGTATGAACTGACATGTTTGGTTTTACCTTTTATGATTTATGATTATTTTTTGGTAGAATGCACACTAAATCCATTATATATTGTCATCTGTCCACAGACTGACTTTGAGAAAGATGTTGATATGGCTTGCAGATCAGGTAAGCTCGAGGTTGGGAGTGTTTGATATTGTGTGTGCGTGTGCATTTGATTTGACTTTGGGGACTGCTGTTCAAAAAGCTACTGTTAGGAATTAACGCAATTCTTTTGTTGGAAGCACGAGAAGTGACGACAGGAGAGGACTGTTTAAAATCAGCAGAAAGTTTACTGAATGTCTGATCACAGGTAGGCCTTACAGTGCTGGGAGCAGAGAGATAGAGCTCCCGCAGGAGTTCCATCCACTGACCCCGAATACATTTTATCTTCTTGGGCTGCTCCGCCCTGGACAGAGGTGCAACCTTCAATCATTTGTGATCCTATTGGTCATTTGGTGTGAGCCGGAGCTCACACTTCCATGTTGAAATATGGTAAATGTAGCTATGTGTGTGTGTGTGTGTGTGTGTGTGTGTGTGTGTGTGTGTGTGTGTGTGTCTGGGTGTGTGCGCCCACTTACAGCATTCAAAGTAAGCAGATTCTGCTTCATTACAGCTGTAAGATATATAAGCAAGGGAAACAAATTTATTAAAATAACCAAAGCTCAGTAGTTCTGGACAATCATCAATACAGCTGTAATATGTATAAACAAGTAAGATAAAGTTATGAAAGGTAACTAAAGGGAACTAAAGGTATGAGAAGTAACTAAAACTTATAAAGTAACTAGAGTCTATAAGACTCAAATCTTACACTACAAATGTCTTGTTAGATTTTTAGGTTCTTTTATTTTTAGGTTTCTTTTCAAAAGAAACAACCAAATAACAAACCAATCCGTTTACACATATTCCCCCACCAAACAACATGTAGCAAAGTCACAATTTTAGAAGATGAAAAATTTGGCACCAAGTTTTGCTTTCAAAATATAATCATTTCAGCTCTAATTTATAATTCCACAGACTTTTACAGTTTCATACATCCTGTTGCCCTGCTGCCTGTTCTGTGCACTTCTAGTGGGGCATTTGGTTGGCTCCTGGGGCCTGATGTTGTCCAGGTGGTGGCCACAAAAAGCTGTTCAATTTCTCTCAGCATCCCCAGTGAGGTGCAGGATGAAAACACTCATCTGAAATCCCCCAGTGTGGGTATAATTCCAGCACATGATTCCAAGAAGGCTTTAATCCATTGAGCTCCCCCAGAAGTTATATCAGGCATTTGTGATTTAATTATGGTGGTGTCTTGTAGAGAAAATGGGGTATAAGAGAGAGTAGTGCACCCACTAGTGGAGGTAGTCATTACTAAAGGCATTTGGTGCCAAGGCTTAAGGGGTGACTGTGACTCAAGACAGGTATGGACATTTCCATTGTTAGGTATTTTTAGTCAGATAGATATTGGTTAGATACTTTATGTATTAGAAATGTTTAGTGGAGATAGGATGTCTATTTAGACTGTTAAATGCTAGTCATGCTTATGAGTTTCTACAGGGTGCATCTGGTCAAGGATAACTAGAGAGAAAAGTTGATGATTTAATATTATTATTATGATGTGTATAACTGTAGTCTTAGTCATAATATTTTCTTATGTTTAATGTCATGACATGTCACTAGAGGTCATGTGAGAATGCTTTTAGCTACACACCACTTAATCAACAGACACACACATACTGATTTACTTCATGTTTTGACTACTGCTATGGCCAGCTGCAAAGCTGGCACCAGAGACGTCGCAGTTGACGTTTCTGTGCAGTATGGGGCTAGCCCAACCGAAGAGATAAATGTAACTGTGAACACGCCTCAGCATAAGGAGGAGGTGCAGCCGTGGGGGTGGGCATGTTTTCTGTTGTATGAGAGAGTTCAACTTTGTTCTCAAGTGGTTCAGGAATTGTTACAGGCATTTTTGGGGTCATTGATGCAGAGGACTGATGTTGGAGAGCAAGTTTAACCTCAGTAAGAAAACATTGGCACTTTGCTAGAAAAGCCTCTGCCTTTTGAGCCCTTTTAATTGCATTTCCCTTGTGCAATCTTCCTGCTTCGCACACTTTTCTTTTACGCTGTGTCATTGTAAATTAGACAAACACGTATTAACAATTCGGTGAATGGCGTAGTGCCCACGTGACAGATCCAGCCAAGAAGCTTCTACACAGAGACTGCGTGCTTGGCTGTTGAGGGTATCCCAGTCAAATCACTTGTTTTAGACACCAAAATTGCAATACCGTAATTCTATAATCCCAAACTGCTATTCCAATGCCCCCCAAAACAAAACTACTTGAGAGCTGTAATTGAGTACTGGAATTCTCAAACAGGAAGCTGCTTGATACGCTGTTTCTCAAGACAATCAAATCTCTTTCAAGAAGGGAAACCACCCCACAATAATGTGAAAAACAAACTTGTCCCTGTGTCCTTATTAACAATTTTAACTGTGGCCAAAGTACATTATATTAACATTGCACACTTGTAGGGAGTTCTCTTCTGGATCTGGACTCACTATACGCTGACCGGATCCAGAGGAGGGCCGGACGGATTGCTGCAGACCCCACCCACCCAGGCAACAGTCTGTTTGTGCCTCTTCCCTCCAGGAAGAGGTACAGGAATATAAAGACTAAAACAAACAGACTGAGACACAGCTTATTCCCCAGAGCTGTGAAATCAATCACAACCCTAACCCCTAGTCACACACACAACCTCCCCCCTTTGGACAGACACAGAACACTGGACCTCAAACTTCCTCCTAAAGACTGAGATTTGCACTGAGCTGCAACTTATAATGTTACTACACTCTAACATGCTGCTGACCTGATTAGGTCCCATACATCCCTTTTTATTTGTTTATATTTTTATATTGACTTATACAGTTGTGTGGTATGTAAATAATATGTCCGTTCTTTAATGCAGAGAACTGCTGGGAAAAATTTCGTTTTGCTATCCATAATGACAAAGATTCTTGACTTGACTTGACTTTGCAGAATTAATATTTTAACTGCAGTTCAACAACACTGTACTAAGGTTATCGTTCACTGCAGTATTAAGTGTCCTAGTAAATTTGGAAGACAACCCTAAGTGGTTATTCATTCATGTGATGAATTTTACATCTTTTATGAGACCAAACGATCTAATGCTAGGACACTCATGTACTCTTCCCCCTGTTGAGACTGTGATTTTTGCGTTACATTTGCACTTCAAAATAAAAGACAAACCGCTTTACCTCTCTTAACAAATTTAGAACAATTTACCGATCAGGAAAGATCCTCAGTCAGACAATTCAATATTTTAGAGTGCCCAATATGCAGAAATTCTCTATATTTAGAAAATGTTTCCAGCTCACCTGTTTATGAAGCCGACAGATTGTCTGAAGGAGTATTTCCGTAGATCGCGCGTCCTCAGTTCTCCGCCGATCTCCACTTCCACGTCAGTCAATCCCGGACGAGCCCCTATCTGTTAGATTTTTACCTAGTTCTTTTATTGAAAGTGCGAGAAGTGAAGACAGCAGAGGACTGTATAAAATCAACAGAAAGTTTACTCAAAGTCTGGGATCAGAGAGACAGAGCTCACGCAGGAAATCTGTTCTCTGAACCACAAGTTACGTTTTCTCATTACATTTATTATCTTGGGATAGTCCGCCCGGGACAGAGGTACAACATTTCACACTTCGTAATTCTATTGGCCATCTGGCGTGAGCAGGTCAACCCCTGCCTGCGCCTGCTTGCTGGAATGTGATAGAAACCAGGCTGTATCACACAACATGATTACTAAACAATTGTATGTCTGCAGCTGCAGACCCCTGTGTGCATAGGCTATTACAGGACAAAGCAGGATCTGGTGAGTATGCTAAACGGGCCAGGTGGTCATCTCAGGTTGTAGGTCCCCTGTCTCTGCAAGATACTACATGACAAAGCAGAACTTGGAATATGCTAAGCAGGCCTATGTGAGGATGCAAAACAGGCCAACAGGTCTGTGTTAAAATGTAAAATAGTGTCTGTACCTTCAGGTAACCAGATGGCCTATGTCTACATAGAAGTTAAAGCAGGCAGTTTCTACTTCAGTATCACCTGACTCTCATCAATACAATTGTAAGATATATAAGCAAGGAAAATAAAGTTATGAAAGGTAACTAAAGGGAACTAATGGTATGAAAAGTAACTAAAGCTTATAAAGTGACTGAAGCCTATAAGATTCAAATCTTATAGTCTCTTTGTGCCTCTTTGTTGTATTTTGACTGTTTCTAATTCATTAGCGCTGCTGTAACAAATGTGAAGCATGTTTCTCTCAGTTCTGCAGTTGTGCCTTACAATCACCCTCACAGCAGCCTCTCTTCAACAGGGAGCTGCTTTGACAAGAGATACAACACATTACTGCTGCATGGCGCAGTTTATGGGAGAAGGATGAACGTGTGCCGAGCAGTTATATGCAGATAAACACTGTTCTACACTGCCACTGTATAATTAAGTTCCTCCTGACAGAGGCAAATATGGGCTCTGCTCTGCTATCTGCTGGGAGAGAAAATCTGATTATCTCTTGAGACAGGATATCAGGAAAAGCATCTGGAAGAGAAAAGCTATTGAGACACAGACCGGTCCAGATTGAGAAAAGACAGAAAGGAACCAAGAGGTTTTTGATTTTTTTTTTTTGTATATGTCAGATGGGAGGAGGAAGCACTGAGTGAGATTGTCAGATATATGGTAGTGTGGATAGAGCATTGTCTGATGTTGTTTACCAGCCTGGACATGATATGGGATATGCATGCTGCTGTAAGCCAGCAGTTGTTATGTTGAAATGAGGTTGGGTCACAATGTCAAGGCAGGCGTGATGGTAGCCATGTGCTGTCAGTTGAGATACTTTTACAGAAGCAAACTTACTCCTGCTGGGGAGATCTGCTCTTTGATTTGTCAGAGCAGTCAGCACAGTTAAACCAGTATGTGTGTTTGAAGGTCAGTGCCTACTTTGATATAGATTGACACAGCTGATATTTTCTTCATAATGTATGTTGAAGTCTTGTATGCGTGTGCACATATGCATGTGTATGCAGTCTTAATTTTGAACTTTCTACTAAAGACAAGGGGATTCTTTCATATAGCTGGACTATTTATACCATGAGACAATATTATACATTTGTTGACCTTCAGAGATTTTGCCATATCATTGATTCCATTGTACTGTAGCTATCCCTCTATTATCTCAGGGTACATTAGGACTTTGTGGGCAGTGATGCAAATAAGTGAGCAAAACTACTGCATGGCAATATTAGATATACTGGACAAACAGTGGCTCAGAAATTGTTATTTTTAGCTGTATAATCTCTGCAGAAATATTAGATCTAATGAAAAACTATAGTTATGATTAACTTAGCAAAACTGGGTAGCAACTAAAGCCCTAGATTCAGTGTTTCCCTCGGCTAATTTGCGCTAAAACAAACATTTGAGAATATGTACAACTAAAGTTCAGCATAAGCTAAAGTGAAAAGTCTCTTTTGCTGGATTTAACAGGGACACACAGCTCAGTCTTGACCCAGGGCTCCCGAGCAGGTTAATCCAGCCACTGTTCATCTCACACAGTTTTCTCTCCTTCTGTTGCCTCCAGGCACTGTGAAGCGCTCATCTCTCCAGGGAGAGGAGATGTCCTCCTCTGGGGCCCTCACCCTCCAGAAGGGTTCTAACTTCAATACCATGCCAGCCAGCATGGCCAAAGTTCACCTCCAGAATGTGGCGGACTACACCAGCCACACTCTGACGCTGCGCAGGGAGAAAGGTGCCACTAAAGGAATTAGCACTGAGCTACCGGGTGCCAAATCCATCTACATCTGCGAGGGTGAGCTCTTCAAGCAGCTGGATGGAGAGCTGCCTCGAGTTAATGGTGAGGGTAGCTCTGAGGGCGCTGGGAAAGGCCCGGGGTATCTCATTTTACCAACCAACAACACAGGCACCCTGAAGCCAGCCAAAGGCAAAGAGGAACAGACGGCCAAGTACATCGAGCAGCTGCCCCAGACCAGGCTCATCCATTTGGCTAACCCTGCCAGTGGACAGCCAGTGCCTGGCTTTGGGTTGAATACCCTGCCTGCTGACCAGGTCAGTGTGTCATGCTCTGACAGAGACTCACCTGCACATAACCTGCAGACCATGCCCAGAGACTCCCAGGTGGCTAACATGTGTGACGGGGGAGACTCTGGAAACTCCGGTGTGATGTCCAAGAGTGAAACTGTCTCCACACTGTCCACGAGTTCACTGGAGGTAAGGCCACTAAATGAATTAGCATATTATTTTCATAATGCACCATCACCCTCATACTCATATTTAAAATAAGAGATGCATATAAAGTTGTGTTTTGTACTGCTACTACTCACCATAAATTCTC
Organism: Monopterus albus; assembly: GCF_001952655.1. Taxonomy (NCBI): domain Eukaryota; kingdom Metazoa; phylum Chordata; class Actinopteri; order Synbranchiformes; family Synbranchidae; genus Monopterus; species Monopterus albus. The sequence continues at coordinate 138,450 of NW_018128194.1, read as the reverse complement.
AAATATTTTTGAGAATATTTTTATTTATATCAACTGCAGAAAGATCTTTAAAGGCAGGTTTGTAGTTTATTTCCCATGTTCTATAAGTGTAATGTATAATATTTTAGTAAGATGCACCCCTTTTTTCTGATCTGCTCCTGTTCTAATTTGATTTTGGGCTTTTTGCTGTTAGTTGCTGGCAGTTCCACATATTATATCATCCTGTTCTGTATCTCATGCCATACTGATCACTCTACTGCTCTGTTTAGCCTTTTTAACACAAATGTGGTTTGTATTCACTAATTTATTCTAATCATCAGCTTCTTTCTATAATGGGCATAATTCCTTGCTTTCCTAGAAGGCTTTTAATGTGAAACATCTGCAGGAAGTGGTGAGTTTCACTGATAGTAGCTAAACAACAATGAAAGAACAACAAAGCAGAACTGATTGGAATAAATTAGTGAATAAAAGGAGTATTTTTGAGTAACAGCAGAGTGGTAGGTATGTCATGATTGTTGCACTGATGGAATTAGTGCTCTGATGATGCTGAAATTACCATGTGAGATACAGTCATTCAGATACTTCCTCTCCTGTGTTTTTAACTGGCTTTTCTTTGAGAATTTATGGTAGTATCACTGTGGTAAACATCATTTTCTTCACATCATATCTCCTCTGTAGTATCACTCTCTCAGTTCAGGGACATGAAGCTTTCTTTTTCATTCATCATACATTAGTTTCCCACAGAGCACAGCCATTCTTACAGTAAACTACAGTAAGGAATGACATTATATAATCCTGTCTTTGAATCATCTGCAGTCAGGTGACAAATTAAAGAACAAACCAATACAAAGTGTCTCAGTAAGGTGTTGGGCCACCATGTGCCAGTAGAACAGCTTAACTCTACTGGAGGGATGAACACCATTCTTCACGCTAGACTTTGTCTATTATTTTGACAGACGGGTCATAAAAAGTCTGTCCTAATATATTTTTCATTTTTTAATGATAATACCTATGTAAAAGCATTTAATTTTCATTCATTCTTATTTCATTTTTTAATAATTAATATACAGAACAAGCTTATGTGCAGCCACTTTTTATGTCAACACCATGTGAAGCAGATGACTGTTTTCCACACTGACAACATCAGCCATTAAAAGCACTGCGGCCAGTGTGCATAAACAAGCAAATACAAACAATGCAATTTTACAAAATTAGACAATTACTATTAAAATATGAACAACTCAACAAGCTGATCTGCTGTAGTCTAGCCTGCTGCAGAGGAGGTTGTCAGTAGGTTTTGCACCTTCAGACAGACAACTTCTCATGGCCAGTCTTGTGTCCAAATCTGTTTTCCTGTTGAGATGTGTTTCCCTCTGTTACCATGTTTCTAGCAGCACCCCCTCAGTGGACATGGTTAAGATAAGGTAGGGGAAACACATTTTAATGGGAGCACAGGTCTTGACAGAACCTGTGCTCTGCTGCTGCACTGAAAACTGGACTTGCCAGCTCCACTTAAGCCAAAGTTTTGAAGTCGGGCAACCTTCTTCTCAGGAGGTGATTTGAAGTTGTTCTAAATGTAAGATTTCCTCATCACACACACTCACGTCACCAGGAAGAATCCCCTGCATGCGTTCCTTCTACTCCAGAGGCACAGCTGCACCTCTCTGTGACCAGTAGTGGTCATAGCTGTGCTCCATTGCCTCCGGTCTGTGACTCTTCAGCTCCTAAATAGCGAGATGCATTGAGTAGGTCTCAGTTGTCCTTTACTGATTCCTCACCACACCACATCAATTCCTCTTTTTTTGCCTCATCATAACAATTATTAGGCTTTTAGGCTGAATAACTCTGAGTTAGTGTAGATCACCCTGAGTGGTCTAATTTTTCAAAACAACCTTTAGATTTTTTCAGTCATTTAAAAAAAATCCATTGTGGTGGAAGATATTTGATGAACACAACCTCTGATATTCCCTCATGTGGTGTTTTGATGATGGTGGTGGAGATGCTGTCCAACATGCCACTCCAATATCTCCCACAGCTGTTCAACCGGGTTCAGATCTGGTGACTGTGGAGGCCACAGCACATGATTCACATCATTTTCATACTCATCAAACCACTCATGGATCCTATGGATGGGGCCACTGTCATCCTGAAAGAGACCATACCCTTCAGCATAGAAATGTTTAATTATAGGATAAAGGTGATCACTCAGAATAGCTTTGTATTGATTAACAGTGACCCATCCTTCTAAGAGGACAAGTGGACCCAAACCATGTCAGCATCTGTATTCATTATGTTTCTCCACTCATTTATTCAGGTGTTTTCTTTTGTCACTGATCTGTATGTGGCATGTATTGTGCAGCAGGTTATGTTTGACCAACACAGCATTAATGCTTTCTCCTTAGATGAAAAAATCATTACCATAGATGATCAACTAGGGAGTTAAACATCAATAAACTGAATGTAAATTTATAAAACTAATAAAAAGGAACATTAATGAGGCCTCTACCGGACAGTGTTCTCATACATTCATCCTTTCTCTAATGCTAAAAATAAGGCAACAAGCCCTGTTATTTAAGACTGATCCACAATAAAGTAAACCAGCATTTAGTGGCCCCATGTAAGGACAGCACAATTTAAAGTTTAGTTTTCACTCAGCTCCTTGTGCAGACAGCAGTGGCAGGATGAGGCGACACAGCAATCAACACACATCTGCCGGCTGGTGTCTTTTCACTTCAGGGCAAAACCCACTTCCATAATGTCGTGTGAGGCATGACAGCTGCCACAGTGACAAAGCAGCCTGAAGGTCAGGTTTTCCTTCAGCGCACCGTGACAGAGGACTGAAAGGTCATTGGGTCACAATCTGTTAACTGCAAACTTGTGCCAACAGGGTCAGAATGAGCAGCATCAAACTTTGTTTCCTCCCTCATGACTCCTCTCGTCTGAGTCCCAGAAACACTCTTTATTGACTGGCTGATGCTGAGTTACACAATGAAACACTTGAGCATTTGTCTGCTCACAAGGCACACAATATCAAGACACATCTTTAATCTCTCTGTCTCATCTCCCCCCCAGAGACGAAAATCACGCTATGCAGAGCTTGACTTTGAGGTAAATTTAGTCTCTTTGATTCCTACAGAGCTTTTTAGACTTAGACCAAAGCGTTCATATGTCTTTTAGCTCTTCAGACCTCTGGTTGTTTGCATACATTAGTGTTGAGATTAGCGACATTAAGGGGGTAAAGTAATGCTAGCCTGTGCTGTTTGCCTTGTACATAACGTGCAATATTCCTGTGTAGAAGATAATGCACACCCGGAAACGCCACCAGGACATGTTTCAGGACCTGAGCAGGAAGATTCACAGTGCAGACAAGGATAGAGAATCTCCACCTGTTGATGCCAAAGCTGCCAAAAGATGGAGTGTGTCCTCTGCCAGCAGTGACAAGACCAACATGAGTGTAAAGAGTTTAACTTTATTCTGTTCTGCTCCACCCCCGTCCCCCTCCCCTATATCTAATGTTGTTCTCCTTTTCTCTAATCATTAGCGCAAATCAGCACACTTGGGTGGAGTTGCCTGTTTAATTATAAGTGCAGCCGCTTTGAAGATTGCATTTTTTATCTACTTACATTGTAGGTGCCAGGAGAAATTAGCTGTCGGGGCATCTAGGGCCTTAACTGTGGGTGGGCATACAAATGACTTCTACAAACTTAGCCAAATACTCAGTGCCACTCCAAATGATGAATTAACAGCCTAGGCTCTAGCTAAACACAGGCTAATGTTCTGGAGGGGTATGTCAGAAAGCAGATTGAGTGAAAACATGGGGAGTTTGTTTGTGGTAAAATAAGGGGAATGCAAGGTTTTCAGTTCCAGAAACAGAGATCACTTGAACACTGACTTAATTACTATGGTAACTTACTCTGTGAACAACAAGCACAACAAACCCAGACTTGCTGTCTGTCTCCTCCATCCTGCAGAGAATGGAGAAGCAGTGACAGGCTGATTCATTAACTCAGACATACATTTCATATCAAAGTGTATATGGAGCAAATTCATTTTCAGTATTAATTAATGCTCATTGGATATTAGTCTGTTGTTTTACCAAGATCTAGCTATCTTTGCTCATGTTACCACCCTGATTAGTCATCAGTGTAGGGACCAAGATTGTGATCCTCACCTTCATACTTGTGTGGTCAACTCATCCTTAGCCCACAATAAAAAACTTTGTAGGCCACTTATTCATCTTTCTAACACTGTGGCTTTGTGAACATGTTAACAACTGCAAGGTTGTTAGTGGGTTCCCCTGCACTGAAACATCTACTGTACATTACTCAAACCAATATAGGGCTAAAAAAAATTTTTAAATGTGTTTGAAGCTTTACATGCATAAGACACTGATCTATGAATAATTGTTTCTTGTGTTGTTATCAGTTGCACTGATGGAACATTTCTATCACAGATATTGATCATTTGGAGATTATGTTAGTATTTCTGAGTGAGAATGATTGTAGTTCAGCATTAAAGACTTGACGATTTAAAAACTGCACTAAATGCAGTTTAAAAGTCAGTTTTTGAATAAAAGCTACATATGGTCTTAAATTGGTTTAACAGTACTTCAGTTACTCTGAATAAGCTTGTTTATACATTATATAGGCTAGTTATTAAATGCATTTGAACAAGATTTTGGAATGTGTAATAGATGTCTAAAAATTTGCTCCTTTTAATCTCAACTCCAACTGAAAGTCACCAAAATCTTTACTGCTGGGTCACACTATGAGGTTACATTGTAAAGAGAAAGATCTAAATGCATTTAGGTTATGTCTCACCTGTCTTTTGCTGCCACCAGCCTTCTGTCCCCATCAGCTTTTGGCTGAATAAATAGGCCTAGCCTACTTAAATAACTACAACAAGTGGCAAGATTCTAGCCTTTTACCAGCCATTAAAAAGTTCCATTCATCCATTGTCAATGCCGCTAATCCTGAATAGGGTTACAGGGGGCTGGAGCCAATCCCAGCTGACATTGGGCAAGAGGTGGGGTACACCCTGGACAGGTCGCCAATCTGTCACAGGGCTGACACTTAGAGACAACCGCACACACGCACCTATGGGCAATTTAGAGTCGTCAGTCAAGCTAAGCTGCATGTCTTTGGGCTGTGGGAGGAAGCTGGAGTACCTGGAGAGAACCTATGCAGGCACAGGGAGAACATGCAAACTCCAACAGAAAGGCCCTGGGTCGACAACCTGGAACCTTCTTGCTTGAGGCAACAGGCTTAACCACCGTTTCACCATGCCGCCCTTAAAGAAAACCAAGTCTGCTAAACAAATGAATGAGTGGGCTATATTGAAAGAAGTAATGATTTTAACTCATTGATTTTTTTCTCCAACTCAGGCTTTTCACCTGCTGCTGACATGTTATTCTTAAGATAAATGTGCATTAATGTCACCCAGTATTTGTGCTCCTCTGAATTAGAGGCAGTATTGTTCTTTTTTCACCTGTTGCCATGGTGAATTGTAGTGATGGAGCTCCACTGATGATGGCTTTTTATAGTCATCATGCATGAGCTTAACTCTTGAGTTAATTAAACTACCTCTGATCAGCTGTTCTGGAACCAAAAACCAGAGTTTCCCATCTCAGTGTTAGTCCGCTCACAGTTCAGGGTGAAGTTCAAAGTTTGTTGAACCACCTTTCTGCAGTGATGGCAAAGTACATACACTCAAGTTGAAGTACAGACACCTGTGTAAAAATCTGGTAAAAGTAGAAGTATTTGAGTAAAATAAAAATGTATAGGCTCTCAAATGTACTCAAAGTAAAAAGTAGTCCTTCAAAGGATATTGCTACTGGCTGTTTCTGTGCAAAACTAACTGAACCTCACATTATATTAAAATATTTCCCAGATTATTAAACCATTTAATCTTCAAATACAAATTATACAAAAAATAATTAACATTACCAACAAGAACACATTTCAGGTTTATTAAACCTTAATGGATTTAATCTTTTCAACACTCCCCTTACAGACACTAAAACCAACAGTAAACTGTTTCTATTCACAGTTCATGTCTGTCAGTCTCCACCCTGGACTAGCTGGTTTGTTGTGTCATAGACCTTTGTTTCAAAATCTATTAAAAACACATCAGTGAAACACACTGTTGCACTGGGTGACGTTTCTTCATTAGAAAACACCAGACCAGTGTATATGTTGCCCCAAAAGCTTCAAATGACCACAACTTTTTACAGTGTCTGAAGCAAGACTAAAGCATGCGCACAATCTCTGTGAACGCATGAGGATTATGCAGTATGTGCTAAATAAAAATAATCAATAAGTCCCTTCAAATTTATTAAAACTAAAAGTAATGAGAGTGATTTGAAAATAATAATTTTGTCAAAATGTAGGGAGTAAAATTAAAGTTGTCTTAAAAATATATATTCGAGTACAGATACCTGAAACATATACTTAAGTGCAGGAACAAAGTATGTGTACTTTGTCAATTCCCACCTCTGCTTTTTGGAAATACCCCCTGTTATTGTATGAGTTTGGTTCATTTTCATAAATTAAGCTTTTAAGAAATTTCTCTCCTCTGTTTGACAGCAGCAATTCTGTCTTTGTGTACATCATGTTTCAATTAGACATGTAATACCAATAAGAGCAAGAAACACAGTCAGTGCATTAGCTTGGCTAGCTGTCAGCTGGTAATGGATGAAATAAAGCAAAAATATACAGTGGTTTTGGGACACTGTAAAGGCAGTAGTCAGGCTAGTGGGCTAGCCTCATGCTAAAGTGCTAATTTTTGTTTAGCACAGTGGAACCACTGTACATTCTCATTTGAAAGATAAATTATAATGAGATCATCAAGTCTTCATGATAATTAAACTATACTGTAAACTAGTATAACTACTAGTTTAAACTATTTAAACTTCCCGTATGTTTGATTAATGTATGGCTGCATATAGATATAACTATTCAATCCAATTCCATTGCATTTGTATGGCAGTACAGTCCCCAATAACCTCAGTGACCCTTACTACTGTTACTAGAAAAATGAATCCCATCGAACTAATCAGAGAATTAAAGAGCATGTCATTTTTAACCCAGTTTCTCATCTTGCTGATGATTAAGAGTTTTATGCCCTTTGTAGGATTTGGAATCCTACAAAGCCCCACATGCCTGCCAACCAACATTGTCTTTGCAGGAATGAACGGAGCTGTCGCCTCCCATAATGAACTTTTAAAGATTATTCTTAGACAACGGCAGTTTAGGTTTTTTCCTGCTAGCTAAATAATGACTCTTGCAGTTTTTTCACCCCCACCCCACACACACTAAACAAGAGGAAACGAAGCTAGGACTGGATGTGGTGGGAACTAGCCACCAACAGCAGGTACAAATGGGAATCACATGTTGGCTTTGTAGCTGCAGTCATTCCATGGCAGCAGTTGATTTGTATTTCCTTCTGCTGCAGAAGCCCCAGAGTTCCGTTTGTTTCACAGCTTTAGAATCTGGTCTCTTCTGGTTTAGGGCCAATTTCACTTCCAGCATATTAAGGCTACAATGATTTGAAATTGAGTTTCAGAACCCAGCCTGTTATTTGTGATAGTCCAATAGAATCACACAGCATTAGCTTCTTTCCAGACAGTGAACGAGGCAGAGAGATTGTCTTCTCCACTGTGGGTACAAGATGTGTTTTGAGAATGTGCCTCAGCCTACGTCACATTTACATCCCAAATTAGTACACCCAGCTCAATCATGGTGCACATTCTGTGCTATACTTTAGATTAGATCAGCAGGTTATCACCCATTTTATAGAAATTTCTCAAGAGGACTACAAATGACAAAGTTTGACATGTTGGAAAATATCTGTATTTGTTTTCTTGCTGAAAGGCAGAAATATCATGTCTGTGTGTTAAGCGTAGAGCTTTATATGGGAGGTGGATAATTTAAATTACTATACAGACTCAGGCTTAGGGATGTTAGTCGCTGCAGAAACAACTCCAGCTCACAAGTTTCTGTACAAACAAAAATAATTTTTATATTTTTTTATTATGGAGTAAGCTAATGATATACAGTGTGTTAATTTGTGAGCTTCAGAGGTGCTGGCAGATAAACTTCCTAAACTGCAGACAAAGCCAGGGTAGATTTTGGTAAGCTAAGCTCTAGCTCCATACTTAACCCACAGTTACAGCAGAGGTATGTTCTTATTTAACTCAGCAAAATAGCCATTTAAGAGCTTTTTTATGTCACACTGTTCCTGACACAAGTAATTTTTCCAACAGTTGTTTACAGAGAGATTATTTCACTTATAATTCACTAGATCACAATTCCAGTGGGTCAGAAGTTTACACCCACTCTGTTGACTGGGCCTTTAAACAGCATAGAAAATTCCAGAAAATTATGTCATGGCTTTAGAAGCTTCTGATTGGCTAATTGAGATCATTTCAGTCAGTAGAAGGTGCAGCTGTGGATGTGTTTTGAGGCCTGCCTTTATTTGTATAGCGCCAAATCACAACAAAAGTCATCTAAGGACACTTTACAAAGTAAGGTCTAGACCTTACTGTTATCTATTATTACAGAGGAAAAACCCAACAATTCCCCCTTGAGCAGCACTTGGCAACAGTGGGGAGGAAAAACTCCCTTTAACGGAAGAAACCTCCGACAGACCCCGGCTCTTGGTGGGCGGCCTTCTGCCTCGACCGGTTAGGGTGAGTGGATAGAGGAGAGAAAAAAGAAGAAAAGCAATAAGACACAACAAACAACAACAAAAAATCAAACACTGGTCAGGATGATGTGGCCGGTGACTGCTCATCAGAAACATAGAGCTCCAGAGCCAGGGCAACCTGCAGAAAGGTACAGGGAAAGGGTGGGATTTCTTTGGTTGACTATTTTCCTCTTGCTGGTTTTTCCAGGATCACCAACTCTATCTTTAATAAGGGTTATATGTTGTAAATATAAGTTTTAATAATAGCTAAACATTTTAATGTATAGATCAGCTGTAAACCGATGATATGAAGAGCCTGGCTCAATTATAGGTTGCCAGGCTTTGTCTAGCAGCTTAAATATTGCCTTTAGTAATTGTTTATTAATGCTGTATAAAGTTTAAAGCAACTATTTACAGCCTAATAACTCAGCTATTTTTTCAGTAATTAATGTCTACAAGCAGTGAGGAATTTTGGCTTGGAAATACATTATTAAATCATCCTTTATCTGAGGCTAGGAGAAGATCATTGGTGACTTTCACCAATGCAGTTTCTCTACTATGATGGACTCTAAATCCTGACTGAACAAATCAAATCCTAAAACAAATCATAACCTCCACAAGTCTGATTCATCCTTGGGAGTAGTTTCCAAACACCTGAAGGTTCCACATTCATCTGTATTCAAACAATACTATGCAAGTATAAACACCATGGGACAACACAGTCATCTCACCACTCAGGAAGAAGACACCTTCTGTCTCATTGAGATGAACGTACTTTGGTCTGAACAGTACAAATCAATCCCAGAACAACAGCAAAGGACCTTGTGAAGACACTGGAGGAAACAGGTACCAAAGTCTCTCTATCCACAGTAAAACCAGTCCTGTAGTGACATAACCTGAAAGGCTGCTCAGCAAGGAAGAAGCCACTGGTCCAAGACCGCAGCTGCACACGAGGACAAAGATCTGACTTTTTGGAGAAATGTCCTCTAGTCTGATGTTACAAACTGAACTGTTTGGCCATAATGACCATCATTATGTCTGGAGGAAAAACGGGGGAGGCCTGCAAGCCGAAGAACAGGACAGAGATGACAGCATTGTGTTATGGAGTGCTTCGCTGCAGGAGGGACTGGGGCGCTTCACAAACATAGATGGCATCATGAGGAAGGAAGGTTATGTGGATATGTTGAAGCAACATCTCAAGACATCACCCAGAAAGTTAAAGCATGGTCATAAATGGGTTTTCCAAATTGACAATGACCCCAAGCAGACTTCAAAAATGTGTGCAAAATGTTTTAAGGACAATAAAGTCCAGGTACTGGAGTAGCCTTCACAAAGTCCTGACCTCAATCCAATAGAAAATTTGTGGACAGAACTGAAAAGGCGTGTGTGAGCAAGGAGGCCTCCAAACCTGTCTGAGTTCCACCAGTTCTATCTGGAGGAATGGGCTAAAATTCCAGAAACTTATTGGAAGAAGCTAGTGGAAGGTGTCCTGAAACATTTTACCCAAGTTAAACATTTTAAAGGCAAAGCTACCAAATACTAACTGAGTGTATGTAAACTTGTGGCCCATGGGGAATGTGAGGAAAATTAAAACCTGAATAAATCTTTTTCTGTTATTCTGACATTTCACATTCTTAAAATAAAGCACTGATCCTAACTGACCTAAGACAGTGGTTGTTTATACGATTAAATGTCAGGAGTTGTGGAAAAACTGAGTTTTAATGTATTTGGCTAAGGTGTATGTAAACTTCTGACTTCACTGTAGGCTATTAGAGGTTATATAATTATGAAAATCTCATTGAAAATAATCAGTTTTCTTGTAAGAAATAAAAGCAGTAGACAGTAGGTCCATCCACAAGACTGCAATACATCAGTTTTATGACTATCTCAGACAAGCCAACTTTTCCCCTCTGTCCTCTACCAACCAGGACAAGCTACAGACCCCGAGTAAGAGGGCGTGGGATGGCATCAGAAAGACCCACTCCCCCCCATCCTGGGTGTGGAGGCAGTGGCAGCCTCTCCTCTGGAGCTGCACACAGTGGAGTGGGAGAAGACCAGCGCCACCATTCCTCTGGTGGGCCAGGAGATTATGGACCTGCAAACGGAGGTGTGATCCAGCTTCTGGCCTCGCCACCACAACTCTCTTTTTTTGTCCAGTGCTCTCAGTCAAACAAACAGACACACCACACACTGCCCTGCTCGGAACTTCTGCTCAAAAGCTGAATTAAGCCTACTGCAAGAACGTGAGGGGGAAAGGAGGGTGAGGAGAGAGAAGTGTCACAATACCATAAAATCAGTAGAACCAATTAAAGAGAGAAGGGGAACACAGTGTTTTTCTATGTTGTTTCATTTGATGTTTGGACTGTTTTTGTCAGCCACATACATACTAGTCATCTTGTTGTATATGGTCTCAGATATTGCACTGGCTCACACAGGAGACAGATTGCCAAAGTGGCTGATTCAGCTACTCTATGTGCATTATGTAATAAAAAGCATAGCAACGGTAATCACACAACATTTGTTCAACAATGGTTACAATGTAATTATCATGATTATGTGTCTTTTTTTCCCACTGAGAGTATTGCTGCTTCCGCTCTCTCTTTCTCCTGGCAAACACTGATGTACACAGCTCGAGATGCCTCTGGGTTTGTTTCTTCTTCAACATCAACCTCAAAAAAGGAAACTGAACAAAGGTTTGATGAGGCAGACTACCAATCATGTGCTTTTGTGCCCATCTGTGCTGTTGTCTCCCCCCCCCAGAAACTCACCCCTGTTATTTTGACTCCACCTGGTTCTAATAGGGCAAGGTCAACTCCCTAGAGACAAGAAAGGGGGGTGGGGATAAAAAAAAATTAAAAAATCAAAGATGTTACCATGAGCCAAAGTGGCAGGTTGCCTTCTCATCAGTACATCTCAGAGACAAAAGAGAGCGGGCTGGTGGGCTTTGAGCTTTAATCAGCCCTCAAACTCAGTGCCAGCCATAGATGGACAACATGGCTGTCAGTGTATCCTAAAGGAGCCACAGTCAACAAATACATGCTGTTTGGTGTTCTTGATGTACAAGCAGGCTTGATACAGTACAGTAAATGCAAAATGTGATGGTGCATCAAAGACACTGAGGAAAAAAGGTACTTGTGTCTGTATGCGTGTGTGTGTTGAGCAATGGAAGATGACTAAATGACTAGATCAATACATATATATTATGTACAGTATGGGATGATGATTAAAGGTGGTAATACAGTATATACAAGGCAGAGTGTGAGGGATGGTCACTGCACACAGAGAAAGCACAAGGCTCATCTGGAGTCCTGATGTACAGCATTGTAATTATTTCATCAGAGTTCTACAGAATGGATTTTAGCCTATAAATATCTTTCTTACTGTGCTTGAGGATAGTTGTTCTCATTATTATAAATATGAACATGATTATTCTGATACTGATCCTCCCATCCCCTCCCCCTGTCTTTTCAGGGTACCGAACTATAGAAGTGTTCTGTATCGCAATGTAACAGTGTGTGTTTTGATATCACCGCCAGTCTCTCCCTCAGATCTGTATTTGTCAAAACCCTGACCCCTGCCCTCCAGCATCTGACATCTTAATCTGCACCCCACCCTGCCACCTCTCCTCACTCCCCTTTTGATTTTAATGGGGTCACCTTTTTGTTAATGTACAGTTTTCAGAGCACAAAATGAATGTCTTATTTCTAATAAAAGCATATCTATATAATAAAACAGCACCAGTCCTCTTGATTTCACACATTTAAAGAGTCCATGGCATGCTCGTTTAGCTCATTTAATGTTTAATCTTGGGTACCTCTAGATTAGCTTTGCACCCATCATAACTCCAAATAGTTTGTAATTATTTCAGAATGATAAAACCAGATAGCCTCTTCCTAAAAACAAGAGCAGAGTTTGTGAAAGCGCACAACTACAGTTGCTGGTGTTGTGTGGAAATTTAACGAACCATGACAGCATTAATTAATTTGAATTTCTCCCCCATAGATACATAAACAACGGTATATGTATCGATGAAAAGATGTGTAACACTCGAAACAAAGCAGGTATTGAGAAAGCCCATATTTTAACTGGCATAATGTAGACATAGTAACTTCTCCAACCTTACAACAATTCTCTCTAATGTTATAGAAACAACATATTAACAGACATGCAATGTGTTTTTTTTTAAACTTACCATTAAGTCCCACCGAGTAGTGGAAACATTACTCCCTTTCAATTATTATTTTAATTATGACATCAGGTAACTTGATAACTGAGATGGTATTTCTATGAGAGTCATAATAATGACAAATATTTTATGTAACTCTAACTGGAGAAAGAATGTAAATACATTCTCAATCCGAATGACAGTTTGTTCTGGTAATGTGTAGCTAAATGATAATTGATTTAGGCTGAAAACTGCAGTGCCTCCATGACTCTTAAGAAAAATTATTCTTACATTGCCACAACATGAGTACAGCTGTTTGACAACAGAACTAAGTTACATTCAAGCAATATGTTGTTCAGTTTAACTTTTAGTGGTGTAAATTGCTACATTAGCAAAATATGGTAAATGTGGATAGATTAAAAGCAACCTATTAAGTTTATTAAAACAAGCTGTATCACAGTTCAACACTTTGAACATTACTGCTAAGCAAGATATTTCTTATGTGCAATGGAAACCTTCTTTTAATCTTTATTGAAAATGTTTGATGTTTTACCTGTGTGAGGCAATTATATAGTATGGTCAATGTTAAGGAAAGATTGTGCTTATACTGTACATGCAGCAGGCTTGAGGAAACTTTCTGGTGTTAGCATGAGCAAGCTAACATGAGGACATAGTAGGAGGTTAATAAAACTTAATAAAACACCAGTTAGTGAGAGGGTGCCCACCAGATGACCCCGTAGACTTTCCTTTATTCCTGCCCCCACAGAGAACTTGTTTTGGTGTTAGTGTTAATATAGTTACAGACTCACTGGAATTGGTAATAGTCTTCTTTTGTTAGACCTCTCAGAGGTGACTGCCATTACAAGCCAGTTGGGCCAGATGTTGCTCTGTGGTTGGGTGAGGAAAGAGTTCAGGGATGCTTTAGGTCTGGATAATGGTGTTGCTTATTGTGGGGCTCTAAAGAGACAGTATGGCCCCTCTTTGGGGCCAAATAATGGGTAAACATCAATTAACTTGTGTACTGAGTTTCCATATCAAATAAAATCAAATCAAATTTTATTTGTATAGCACCAAATCACAACAAAAGTCATCTCAGGACACTTTACAAAGTAAGGTCTAGATCTTACTGTTATCACACACACATTCGGTGTGTGAATGTGTGTGTGAATGGGTGAATGGTGTATGATCTCCTATAAAGCGCTTTGGCCAGTGCAACACACTGTGAAAAGCTATATGAATACAGTCCATTTACCATTTACCATCACTATTATTACAGAAGGAAAACCCAACAAATCCCCCTTGAGCAAGCACTTGGCAACAGTGGGGAGGAAAAACTCCCTTTAACGGAAGAAACGTCCAGCAGGCCTTCTGCCTCGACCGGTTAGGGTGAGTGGATAGAGGAGAGAAAAAAGCAACAGGACACAACAAACAATCAAACACTGGTCAGGTTGATGTGGCCGGTGACTGCTCATCAGAAACATAGAGCTCCAGAGCCAGGGCTACCTGCAGAAAGGTACAGGGAGAGAGAGAACACACTACAGGAGAGAGGAGACACAAAGTTAGTGATGTGTGATGGTGGCATATAGAAGCATAGGAAGAGAGGAAAGGGGAAGGGAGGAGAGAAACTCAGAGCATCATGGGGCCCCCCAGCAGCCTAGGCCTATAGCAGCTTAACTAAGGGAAGGCTCAGGGTCACCTGATCCAGCCCTAACTATAAGCTTCAACAAAAAGGGAAGTCTTAAGTCTAATGAATGCCATATGAGTGGCACATGTAATTGTGTATTATTGAATGAAAGCAGCAGAATCATCCGATATGGACACAATTCCTAGGGATACTGAGCTAACTAGTCCTTGCCTTCTTTATGATGGTCCTGATAATGATTGTCCACTTCAAGTCCCGAGAGATTGTGGAGCCCAGGAACTTGTAGGACTCCATGACTGAAACAGTGCTTCTGAGTATGGTGAGATGAGTTCTGGGGAAGTGGGATGATGGTGGAGTGTTTGAAACAGGAGGAAACCACACAAAGCTCTAGTGATGTATTGAAGATCTGCACGAAGATGCGAGCCAACTGGTCAGCGCAGATTTTCAGACAGGAGGGGGTCACACTGTCTGGGCCTGGCACCTTACTGATCTTTTGTTTCCTAAAAAGGCAACACACATCTCTTTCACAGATCCTCAGAGGTGGCGGACTGATGGGGAGACAGGTGGGAGAGGTAGTCCTAGAGCAGGGGTGTCAAACTCAATCGGACAGGGGGCCAAAACTCAAAGCACACTTTAGGCCGTGAGCCGAACAGGATAAACATTTATTGAACAGACTAAAACTAAACGTTTTTTGACATAAATATGAATTGAAACAGACAGGATACAATATGATTCCAAAATAAATAAACTTGAACTTAAAATCAGCAACCATATTTCTGCTAAGGCTTACATTTGCAAACACCTGCTTTTTCTCTGGACACAAGACGTCGCACACTTTCATCATGCTGCTCTTCAGAAACTCTCCCTCGGTAAATGGCCGGGCTGATTTGGCTATCTCCTCTGCCGCAATAAAACTTGCTTTCACTGCAGCTTCACTGTGTGATTTTGCTTTGGTGAAAAAGTCTGCTGTGATGTCAGATTCCTCAATTACAGCCACATTAGCTCCACAAATAAGACACACAGGTTTACCGGCAATGTCAGTAAACATATTGTATACTCAGCCTCCCATCGGTTTTGAAAGGCTCTGTTTTCCGAATCAACTTTTCTCTCAACCATTGTTAGGGACTAGCTTTGACTTGAAATTAGGGTTGTATACATCAACAGATGCTTGATTGATCTGACGTAATTGATGCGGGAATGATCGCAGGTAGCCTATCGTTTGGTAAGGCAGCTGTTGTGCTGCATTATGGGATTCGTAGTTTGTGTGTTATCGGCGCTTCATATCACTGGGCTGTTAGGTATTTTTAGTCAGATATTGGATAGATACTTTATGTATTAAAAATGTTTAGTGGAGATAGGATGTCTAGTTAGACTGTTAAATGCTTAGGCATGCTTATGAGTTTCTACAGGGTACATCTGGTCAAGGATAACTAGAGAGGAAGGTTGATGACTGTCAGCAGACAGGGTGTTTAATATTATTATTATGACGTGTATAACTGTAGCCTTAGCCATAATATGTTCTTATGTTTAAGTCACGACATGTCACTAGAGGTTGTGAGAATGTTTTTAGCTACACACCACTTAATCAACAGACACACACTCGCTTACAACCCGGAAATAAAAAAAAAAAGTTTAAACTAGTCAGCCCGTGTGATGAGAGGGGCAGCTCTCGGTTGACGTTTCTGTGTAGTATGGGGCTAGCCCAACCGAGGGGATATAATGTATAGGCCTGGTGGGTTCAGGGTTTTTCATCTTACATCTGCCTGCGAGCAGGATGGCGGTGCAAGATACCTGAGCGTGTAATGTTAATTTTACCTGTGATCCTTTGAATAAATCAGCACTGTTTTGAAGTTACTTGGACTGCCTCGTCTCTCAGAGCTAGCAATGGTAAGAAGAACCAAAGTCCTACAGGGCCATTAAAAAAAGATATATAAAATGATCTCGTGGGCCGGATGTAATTGTACGCCAGGCCGGATGTGGCAGGCGGGCCTTGAGTTTGACACATGTGTTCTCCAGTCTCATACTTGGTCTGTCACAAGTTGTCAGATGCCCTGTTCTAGTACATGTATAACTGTTGTGAAGAAAAAAAAACATTAAATGTCCATGTCCTAATAGTTAAAATGAAAACTATCAGTTGGCTCTCACCTCTGGTATGGCTCTGCTTACATACAGTATATACAATGTATTTTTTGTAGCTGGTATAAAAGCATCCGTGTGTGTGAGAAACAGATTTACTATGAAACAAAAGCAGCAGGAAGTGACCACTTTCCATCAGCATTAGCAAACCCAAATAACCCAACAGCACTGCTTCGTGTGCTTAACTGCTTTTCCACCTGTTTTGAACTGAAAACTTCAGATTCACACTCATGTCTCCCTATTAAAGGCTATACAGGAACATGAGGTGAGAAGGTATTAAGACCAGTTAACCCAAGGAAGGCTGCTGGACCAGATGGAGTACCAGGAAAAGTACTTAAGGTCTGTGCCTATGAACTGGCTGGTGTCTTCACCAATGTCTTTAACCTGTCTCTTGCACAAGCTAATGTCCCATCCCGCCTCAAATCAGCTACTCCACATGTCAAAGTGTCCTTGGGCAAGTCACTGAACCCCCCCATTGCCTATGATGGTTAGAGCCATCGGTTGAGTTGGTGCCGCAGATGGTTCTGTACCAGAAATAAATTCCTTGGCGTGGGTGGCTGTGGCTCACAAGGTAGGGCAAGTTGTCTCCTAACCAGCAAGTTGGTGGTTCGACTCTGAAGGACTACTTGGTTCTTCTTACCATTGCTAACTCTGAGAGACGAGACAGTCCAAGTAACTTCAAAACAGTGCTGATTTATTCAAAGGATCACAGGTAAAATTAACATTACATGCTCAGGTATCTTGCACCTCCAAACTGCTCACAGGCAGATGTAAGATGAAAG
>NW_018128194.1:105308-120164 GCF_001952655.1 Monopterus albus | reverse complement strand
TGGTAAAGTCTAGGTATGTGTGTGTGTGTGTGTGTGTGTGTGTGTGTGTGTGTGTGTGTGTGTGTGTGTGTGTGTGTGTGTGTGTGTCTGTCTCTCATGTGGTAACTTGGTCTTGACCAAGCACACCCAACAGTGGGTTGACTGGGTTGCAGGCCCCCTATGTGTGTGTGAGACAATAAGTATGCTAAACTGGCCAAGTGGTCATCTCAGGTGATGAGACCCCCTGTGTGTGTAAGACACCCCCTGGGGAGGCAGAACTTGGGATATGCTATGTGGGAACAGGTGTGGGCTAGCGGGGCCTTAAGGGGGCTGAATAATTTTGCACGGCCAATTTTTCAGTTTTTTATTTGTTAAAAACGTTTGAAATATCCAATAAATTTCGTTCCACTTCATGATTGTGTCCCACTTGTTGTTGATTCTTCACAAAAAATTACAGTTTTATATCTTTATGTTTGAAGCCTGAAATGTGGCAAAAGGTCGCAAAGTTCAAGGGGGCCGAATACTTTCGCAAGGCACTGTATAAACAAGGAAAATAAAGTTATGAAAGGTAACTAAATGGAACTAAAGGTATGAGAAGTAACTAAAGCTTATAAAGTAACTAGAGTCTATAAGACTCAAATCTTACAATATCCTTATCCATCATCCCAGTCCCAAAAAAGCCTACTGCAGACTGTCTAAGTGATTACAGACCAGTTGCTCTTACCCCCATTATCAACAAGTGCCTGGAATAAAAAACTGAATAATTGGGCGTGCAAAATTATTCAGCCCCTTTACTTTCAGTGCAGCAAACTCTCTCCAGAAGTTCAGTGAGGATCTCTGAATGATCCAATGTTGACCTAAATGACTAATGATGATAAATAGAATCCACCTGTGTGTAATCAAGTCTCCGTATAAATGCACCTGCACTGTGATAGTCTCAGAGGTCTGTTTAAAGCGCAGAGAGCATCATGAAGAACAAGGAACACACCAGGCAGGTCCGAGATACTGTTGTGGAGAAGTTTAAAGCCGGATTTGGATACAAAAAGATTTCCCAAGCTTTAAACATCTCAAGGAGCACTGTGCAAGTGATAATATTGAAATGGAAGGAGTATCAGACCACTGCAAATCTACCAAGACCTGGCCGTCCCTCTAAACTTTCAGCTCATACAAGGAGAAGACTGATCAGAGATGCAGCCAAGAGGCCCATGATCACTCTGGATGAACTGCAGAGATCTACAGCTGAGGTGGGAGACTCTGTCCATAGGACAACAATCAGTCGTATACTGCACAAATCTGGCCTTTATGGAAGAGTGGCAAGAAGAAAGCCATTTCTTAAAGATATCCATAAAAAGTGTTGTTTAAAGTTTGCCACAAGCCACCTGGGAGACGCACCAAACATGTGGAAGAAGGTGCTCTGGTCAGATGAAACCAAAATCGAACTTTTTGGCAACAATGCAAAACGTTATGTTTGGCGTAAAAGCAACACAGCTCATCACCCTGAACACACCATCCCCATTGTCAAACATGGTGGTGGCAGCATCCTGGTTTGGGCCTGCTTTTCTTCAGCAGGGACAGGGAAGATGGTTAAAATTGATGGGAAGATGGATGGAGCCAAATACAGGACCATTCTGGAAGGAAACCTGATGGAGTCTGCAAAAGACCTGAGACTGGGATGGAGATTTGTCTTCCAACAAGACAATGATCCAAAACATAAGGCAAAATCTACAATGGAATGGTTCACAAATAAACATATCCAGGTGTTAGAATGGCCAAGTCAAAGTCCAGACCTGAATCCACTCGAGAATCTGTGGAAAGAACTGAAAACTGCTGTTCACAAATGCTCTCCATCCAACCTCACTGAGCTCGAGCTGTTTTGCAAGGAGGCATGGGCAAAAATTTCAGTCTCTCGATGTGCAAAACTGATAGAGACATACCCCAAGTGACTTACAGCTGTAATCGCAGCAAAAGGTGGCGCTACCAAGTATTAACTTAAGGGGGCTGAATAATTTTGCACGGCCAATTTTTCAGTTTTTTATTTGTTAAAAAAGTTTGAAATATCCAATAAATTTCGTTCCACTTCATGATTGTGTCCCACTTGTTGTTGATTCTTCACAAAAAATTACAGTTTTATATCTTTATGTTTGAAGCCTGAAATGTGGCAAAAGGTCGCAAAGTTGAAGGGGGCCGAATACTTTCGCAAGGCACTGTACTGAGGCATATTAAAACCTGCCTTCCTCCCTCTTTCGACATCCATCAATTTGCATATAGGGAGAACAGGTCCACAGAGGATGCCATTACCATCATTCTCCACACAGCACTAAAGCACCTGGAGAACAGAGGTGCTTACAGTATGTTCACATGCTTTTTTGTGGACTACAGTTCTGCCTTTAATATGATCATACCAGACATTCCTATCAAGAAACTGCTTCACTTGGGCTTCTCCCCACACCTCTGCGCCTGGATCTTGGATTTTCTAACAAACCGACCCCAGTTTGTTAGGCTGGGCCCCCACCTCTCCTCTACCCTCACCCTCAGCACAGGCTTTCCACAGGGCTGTGTGCTAAATCCATTACTTTACTGAATCTATACTAATGACTGTACACTGACTTACACCTCAAACTCCATTATAAAATTTGCAGATGACACCACAGTGATTGGCCTTATCTCAGAAGGGGATGAGACCACCTACCGAGAGGAGGTACACAACTGACCTTGTGGTGTTCTGCAAATAATCTGACACTCAGCACAAGAAAAACCAAAGAATTGATCCTGGACTTCTGGAAGTGCAGAGCCAACTATGCACCCCTCTTGATCAATGGAAACAGAGTGGAAATAGTTCACAGTTTTAAATTTTTGGGAACTGAAATATCTGACAACCTCTCCTGGTCAGCGAACACCTCAGCCATTGTAAAAAAGGCCCAGTAGTGTCTGCACTTCCTGAGAGTCCTTAGGAAAAAACAACCTGTGTGGACCCCGCTGGTGACTTTTTACCACAGTGCCGTCGAGAGTATATTAACATACAACATCACAGTGTGGTACTCGGGTTGTACAGTGGCTGACTGGAAGGCTCCACAGAGGGTGGTCACCTCAGTGTATAACATCATTGGCTGCCCTCTTCCCTCAATTGAGGACATTGCTGCAACCCACTACCTCAGTAGAGCAAAGACTATCTTAAAAGACAATTCCCACTGTTAGGTTATTTCCTAGTTAGATAGATATTGATTAGAGATCTGTTGTATTAGAAGATGTTAGTGTAGCCAGGTTGACTAGCTCAGGCTGTTAACTGTTCAGCCTGCAGTGCAGACTACAGGCACATCAAGGTTACAGGAAAAGAGCTGTTAGGGTCAACTGTAATGCTAGTCTTAATATTTGTCTTAATGTGTAAGGTTATGTCCAATTGTTTTAGATACACACCACGAAAACAACAGTCACGCACCTTGACTTTTCCTCATGTTTTGGCTAAACGTTATAGCAGCTGCAAGGCTTGCTTATCGGGTGACGTCACGGTTCGACAGCCCAGAAAGGATTAATATTGTATAGCAATGATATTGTATAGGAATTCTTGGTTCGGGGTCTTTTCTGCTTCCGGGCTGCTTGGGCAGCCTGGGGGTTGGAAGATCTCTGGACTTGAAGTGTTGATTTTTGCCTGTGCCTCTTTGAATAAACCAGCACGGTTATATTTTTTATATACTCAAGTGGTCTGAGTCGTCCCTCTGAGTTCCTGGTTTGAAAGAACCGGATGAGGCTTTATAATGGAATAGAGCCTTTACCACCCTGGCCATTATCTGACGGTATAGGTAAATTAAAACATAAAAATGATTCCTGAACAGTGTCTTTCCTGTAGCCATACAACACGTTAATAAACAGTCCAGCTAGTTTATCTTATTTACATGCAGCTGCAAAATATTGTTGTTATATGTGCAATATTATGGCCTAGCATTCAAGCACCTCATATCCCTTCTTCAATTTTATAATGTTTTTATAAGTGTAGTGTAATTGACTGTATGTATGTTCTTTTAAACACCATAGTGATGTGACGAGCACTTGTAATTTCATTGTATCTTGAATACAATGACAACAAAGGCATCTTATCTTATCTAAAAGAACATTTAATTGTTTTTAGTAAACATTCACAAATTACCTTTCAATTAACATTCTTCATGATCAGCATGCATTCCACAAACATCAACAGATAAAATATAATAAACTGATGACCACTATTGTATAGTATGGTTGTGGGACACCGGGACAAGCAAAACCACAAACAGTGCTCCACAGCGCTGGTCATAAACCCCACAAGGTACCAATCATAATCTAGTGGAGGTCTTTTTTAAATGAGCTCCAGTGTGTACCATGATGCACAGTTTTACTGTATATTATAATTAAGACAGCTTTGGACCCTGTTCTGAATGGAAAGACACTCCAATGCAGCTCTCAGAAAAACTGTGATATGAAGGCAACTGTGATGACTCACCCTTTTATTTAACTAACTTCTTCATCATCATCTCACCATCTATTCATGTTTAGCTCTGCAGGGAAATGAAGTCAGTTTGGCCTTTGGAGATTTTACAACACTTTGTTTAGAACAGTAATGCCTGTCATGATGGCTGTGTCAAACACACCCCCATATTCTCTTACAGCTCATGAACTCCTGACTCATGGTGTAATAATTGTTTGATTTGCAATGACATCACTTGATTTTCCTCACTTTAGAGGCTCATTTTGCTCCATGGCGCCCTCAGTGGTGCAGCGATGCAGCATGAGGAGAGAGTGCCCTGTAACATCATTAGTCCCCATCCAGACACATTAACTTCACATCATTAATTAGACCATCAACAGGCATTAACCTCCACTTGTGTGTTGTCCTACAAAGGCCTGACAATGACCATTAATGGACTGACACTGTGATGACACTTCCTGAAACTTGCCTCTGATCTCTTCAGGTAGGTGTTCTGTGGCTGCAGGCAGTGAAGGAGGAAGAGCAAGATGCTGATGACCAGCAGCAGCTGCAGTCCTCCACCTTGCACTTCACACAGGCTGTTACCATCCTACTGCCAAATGAGCTCTTCAAATGGCATCAACTGATCTGTGTCTGTATCAACCTCTACTACATGGTTCCTCCAGATGTTAGAAAGTCTTAAAACATAGTTTTTCAAATTTATTGTCATATGTTTGAGGTGTGGATTCTTTATGTTCAACATCTGGTAACTGAAAAGAAAGTGTATTATATGCATATCTGGTATAGACTATACATTTTGGTAGTCATCTTCAGTTTTGAGCTGAAATTATGGAATATAAGTGGGCTACACTTACTCAGTGCAATTTTGACTTGTATTTTATGTCAGTTTCTCATTCACGCCTCTTTCCACTTACGTGCCAAAATAAAATTCACACAAAAAACTGTTTAAGTTTTACTGCACTAAATTTATTTAACAGCCATTTCTCAGGGGTTGACAGGCACATTTTTATGTTCTGATTGTGCTGCTCCAATAATTTAAAGAAAATTATTTTAGTTGTAACATAGGGCCTAATGCAAAACAAAAAAGTACTGGCAAGTACAGGGGTAATCAGTGACAGCCCTGAGTCTCATGGTGCCTTACAATAGGTGAAGTTAAGCTTAATTTAAAACCATCTACTTTTAAAGGTCTAGTTGTTACAGTGGTTGCAGTTGGTGATGCAAAATAACATTACTGCACTGTAAAAGCTCAAGTGGACTATCAGTGCACCAAGAAAGCTCACAGTAAAAACTCTGCTCTGCCCAGTCTAAACCATATTCTGGTGTAACTGTCTCCAGGCAATTACAGTACTCTATGTTACATCCATCCATCATCTATACTGCTTATCCTGAAGAGGGTTGTGGAGGGCTGGAGCCAATCGGAGCTGACAGTGGATGAGAGGCAGGGCACACCCTGGACAGGTCGCCAGTCTATCACAGGGCTGACACTTAAAGACAGGCAACCACACACCCACACTCACTCCTACAGACAATTTAGAGTCACCAATTGACCTAAGCTGCATGTCTTTACCCGGAGAGAACCCACGCAGGCACAAGGAGAACATGTAAACTCAACACAGAAAGGGCCCGGGTCGACCGGGGCTTGAATTCCGGAACCTTCTTGCTGTGAGGTGACATCAGTAATCACTGCTTAACCATGACACACTACTTTATGTTCCTATAAAACTAATTTGCAAATATGTTTTGAAAGAAGAATCATCCCAGCCATATTATGTGTTCTGTTAAATATAATGAGAAACTGCTGACTAGTCACAAAAATGTTGCTACTGAAAGTAAAATGTTCAGAAATTTCATTTTTCTCCTGCCAAAATATTTGATTTTGCAGTGTTTTTTTTTTTTATTGAAAAAAGATTATAGTTTTAGAAAGTCTGAAGTGACATGAATCATCAAAACCACATTCTGTCCCTTACCTTAATCAAAATGCCTTTGTCGCCTACTGTAAACCGAAAAGGGATTTAGGATTAATGCTGGCCTAAATTAATGAGTTCACTAACTGCTAGCCATAAGCAAAATTAGAGCTTTACAATCACAAATGTAGTAGTCACAAACTTGCTTGAGTACACTACTGACACTGTTCAATATTACTGACCTGTACGCTCATTTTCCATGCATGCCAAACTGCAGCCATACCCCAAAGAATACATTTAAAGGTACAATTAAAGGTCTGTACCCAGTGTATACTGAGGAAAAAGCACTGTCAGGAATAGTGCAGGGGACTCAAGTGCAAATCAGAAACAAAAGGTCAAAACAAACAAGACAGCAGAAAGCTGACCAGAACCCAAATACACAGACAAACAGTCAAGGGCACAAAAAGAGGCAGATTCAGGACAATGGTCTGTACTGGCAGTGACGTTAAACTTGAGGATATGTCTGGAATTATGTGTGATTACATACTGACTGTTGTTACATGTTTGAAAGAATAAATAAATCAAATCAAATCAAATCAAATGTTGGAATGTCACAGTTTAGGAACAAGATGAGAACCTGGCAACAAGTGAAGGCTGACAGCCGACTATACCATGGGAGCTGAGTACAGGAATGAGACATGGGTGAGTGTGAGCAGCGAGGAGCAGGCCTAGTAGCAGGGACTGGAAAGGAGAACAAATCAACAAATGTTCCAAGTCCCTTATTTGTACATACATGTAGATAAAGGTGTTGTTGTACTGGATTATATTCAGAGGTGTTCCTAATATTCTGACCCTCTCATGTATAGGGAGGACAAAAATATAGAGACATGTCTGAATATAATGTACAACACCTTTAGCTATGACCTCAATAATAAACATATAATTGAATTTATACATTTATGACAATTTCACCAAAAGCTGAAACATTTTGAGCTTTATAAACACAGATGTTAAGGTGGAAGTGTTGCATCAAAGTGCATACAATTGTACAGGTGTTCCTAATAAAGTGGCTGGTGAGTGTACAGGATGGAAGCCAAAATCTTCAATTTTGTATGTCCACTGTCCACACCTACTGTATTCTGCACCACCAACACCACCCAATTACTTTGTCACAGCAAAGTAATTGGAAAACAATTCAGTAATATATCAAGGAGAGAGGGTTATGGTCAGTTAAATACAGAACTAATAATAATTTTTTTATTATATATATTTATATTACCATATAATTCATGTGAATACTTTTCCCACCACTGCAAATCATTTGCACCTTGACAGAATTGTGCACATTTTATATTTACTTAATTATTTAGTAATTTCTTAATTAAGTAAAACTACAGAAGGAAAGAGGCAGAGGTCATCGGGGACTTATGTGTGCAAATCCCTGGGGTCATCAACTTTGTTCTCCATTTTTTCTCAGTCTTGCAAGTAAGTAGAGAACATTTTTTTCTCTACTGTAAATACGACAAGCCCAGTGCAGTTGATGGAACATTAGCCCAGCTTAACCCTCATATATCACATATATTCAAGTCACAGAGATAATCTTATATTAATTTGCAAAATTGAGACTTGCCACATATTTAACTCTGTACTATCTTTTAACAACACACCCAAATTCTGAAGGTAGTTCCCAAACCCTCATAGACTTCTGGTGATGCAGAATCAAAAATAATCTGATCTGGGGCAGGAAAAATATCTAATATACTGTAGATAACACTCCAGCCTGGCAGATATGGGTACAGCAGCAAGTTATATGGGTTGTGATATTTCATTTAAGGCTGGCAAAGCACAACCGATTAACTGCTCAGCCTTAGAACTAAGGCCAATAAATTAAAGATTAAGATATAACTGTGAGTAAAAAGTAGGGCTGTCAAAATTAACGCAATAATAATGAGTTAACGCAAAATCCTTTTAATGCCCATAAATATTTTTGCCGCATGATCAACACATGCACATTCTGTGAACATGACCCTCAGCCCACCCCATAGTTTGGGAAATCAGTAAGCAATGAAGCAGCAGAAATTAGCAGAAATGTATTTAAAAAATGGGTCTTTTGAATGGCAAGTTCAGTTTCAAAACCCTGCCAGACACCTAGAAAACTCTACAAGCAACAAACTTTTAATAGCAATAGTTAAATGGGTGGCTACAGCTTGCATGTCGGTTAACATTGTGGAGGACAAGAGTCTGGTTGAAATAATTTGCATCACATCCAGCGACTGCACATATGGATTGACTTCGAGAGCTGCCACTGTAACTTGTATTATAATAATAATAATCACCTTTATTTGGCCAAGTATGTTACACACGAGGAATTTGTTTCTGGTACATAACCAAGGCAGCCATCTTCGGCGCCAACACCGATGGCTCTAACAATCAGGGGCAACTTAGAGGTTTCAGTGTCTTGCCCAAGGACACTTTTATGTGTGGACTGCAGGCAGATTCAAACCTCCAGTTTGCTCTATCCACTGAACCACAGTCTCCCCTCGTATGAGGGCGAGAAAGCTAAAGAGGAAGAGGTGTTGGGACAGACAAACACGGCTGGCTCACCAGAGACTACTGGACCTCTCTAGGTAATCACAGTTATCTTGGGGTCCCTTTAAGGTTCATTTAGAACCAGTGGTGGAACCCTTTATTTGAAGTAAAAGTAACAATACAACAATTTAAAAATACCATTACAAGTAAAAGTCCTGCATTCAAAATGCTACTTAAGTACTAAAGTATTAGCATCAAACTTTACACAAAGTACTAAAACTAAAAGTGCTCATTATGCAGAATGGCAAATTTCATCTTTCTGTATATCATATTGTAGTATTAAACTATTGAAGCATTATTGTGTATATCACATTGATTGTTGGGGGGGTGGGGGGAGACTAGGTTTAACTAGTTTATTTGCATTTAATTTGAATTACCACTGGGTTGCTTGTGAATTCTCCACTATAGCTCAATGACAGCTTATAATTATACTGTATTTTAGTATTAATTTAGTTATGAAGAGTAACTAATAACAAATTAAAAATAAATATAGTGAAGTAAAAAGTACATTATTTGCATCTAAAATGTGGAGAAGTCAAACTATGAAGTAACAAAATGAAAATACTCAAAACACAGCTACCTCAAAATTGTACTTAAGTACATTACTTGAATAAATGTACTTTCCACCACAGTTTTAAAGAGATTTTTTAAAAGTGTGATATAATTGCAATTAACTGTGAGGTAACTATGGACAATTGTGTGATTCAGAATCAGAATCAGAATCAGCTTTATTGGCCAGGTGTGTCGGACACATGAGGACTTTGATTCTGGTACAGTGGCTCTCAATGTGTACATACATGAATGTGCATTAGGAAAAAAATCAGCACTAGTAAAAAGAAATCTGCTGAATACCAATCTATCAGAATACCACTTTATCACAGGACTGGTCATCAATCAACCTCTAAGCTTCATGTCTTTGAACTGTGGGAGAAAGCTTGAGTACCTGGAAAGAACCCAGGCAGGCACAGGGAGGACATGCAAACTCCACACAGAAAGGCATCGGGTCAGCCTGGACTGAAACCCGGAAACCTCTTGCTGTGAGGCAACAGTACTAATTACTGTACCACCATGCCATCCCTGAAACAAGAAAAAAGTGACCATGGTTGTTAGATTCACGGCAGGTTAAAGGAGGGTTTGTGACAGGTCTGGGACACTGACAGAAGAAGTTCACCTGCTCACGGGAGAGTGCAGACATCCTACTTTGCTTTTCCACTGTATTTTTTACTGTCTCTATTTAGAGGACATACCCCCACACTCACAGCTGAGCAGAGGACATGAAGGATCACTCCATAGTGCAAGAATCGCTAGTAACCAAGACTGTATGAGCAGTTTATCAAACTATTGAACAAACAGAACACAGAATTTGTAGAACCATTTTGCCTGTAGTCCACTCACTTGAAATTCCTATTTTACCCCTAAACCAATGAATGTCTGTCATATCTGTTGTTTCTCTTGAATAACTTTCAAACTAATAATGACATTAGCATTAGGCTATTCCAAATGCCAGAAGTAGATTTTCAATTTATCATAATATGAGGGTCAAAAAAATCATTGGAAAATTACTTTTATTGCATTATGGGGACAATGAGTGTCCCCCTGGTGGAGGTCTGCACTCTCTGAGTGCTGTCTACTTTTACTCTTAGGCCACTGCAGCTCAAATCTGGGGAAAGATTTTAACTTTACAAGATACCAATTTAAAATGACTATGCTCCCCCGATCTGAACAGTGTTCTGTTATTGGACTTCTGTGCTAGTCACAGTTTGTCCATAACTAACACCATGTTCAAGAATTAGAAGAATCAGCTTTATTGGCCAGGTGTGACAGACACGCGAGGAATTTGACTCTGGTACATCGGCTCTCAATGTGCAATCAGTAAACCAGCATAAGGCTGTGTAATATAACAAAATAAGCAGTATTAACAGCAGCATTGACAGCAACAAACAGTGCAAACAATGCAGAATAAGCAGTATAAACAGACAGTAAACAATGCAGACAACAAAGGAATGTTCGTTGAATTGAGATAAATAGGGATAAAAATACTTAAAACTAGAGACCTGTACGAGTCTGTATAACCTGTACAATGTATATATACACAGGTTTTGCACTGAGGGTTATTGTCCAGTCATACTGTCGTGAGTTAAGTGTTCATCAGAGTGAAGGCCCAGGGGAATAAAAAGTCCTTGTGCCTGGTTGTCTTGGTGCACAGTGACCTGTAATGCCATCCAGAGGGGAGGAGTTCACACAGATTGTGTCCAAGGTCTGCAGTGTGAGGGGTCTGCAGTGATCCTGTCTTCAAGTATAAGGGTGTCCACCAGTGCATGTGGCACCAGGACACCCTAGGCTGGAGGTTGATGATTGACTTTGTGATTGCTTCATCTGACCTCCGGCCGTATGTCCTGGACACTCGGGTGAAGAGAGGGGTGGAGCTGTCAACTGATCACCATCTAGTGGTGAGTTGGATCCGAGGGAGGAAGCTGGACAGACTAATTTTCCAACAGTTGGGAACATTTGGCAGAGCCCCCTGTCCAGGAGATCTTTAACTCCCACCTTCGGCAGAGCTTCGACCACATCCCGAGGGAGACTGGAGATATTGAGTCCGGGTGGACCATGTTCTCCACCTCCATTGCTGATACGGCCTGCTCAAAGCTGTGGCCATAAGGTCTCCGGTGCCTGTCGCGGCGGCAATCCCCTCAAACCCAATGGTGGACACTGGACATAAGGACACAGGAAATAAGGGATGCCGTCAAGCTGAAGAAAAAGCCCTTTCAAGCCTGATTGGCTCGTGGGACTCCCAAGGCAGCTGACGGGTACCGTCAGGCCAAGTGGACAGCAGCCCAGGTGGTTGTGGAGGCAAAAACTCGAGTCTGGGCGGAGTTCGGTGAGGTCATGGAGAGGGACTATTGGTCGGCCTCGAAGAAATTCTGGCAAACCGTCCGGCACCTCAGGAGGGGGAAACAGTGCCCTGCCAAAACTGTTTACAGTGGAGGTGGGCAGCTGTTGACCTCAACTGGGGACATTGTTAGACGGTGGAAGGAATACTTCGAGGATCCCCTCAACCCCGGCATCACATCTTCTGGTGAGGAGGCAGAGGCTGAGGGTTCAGAGGTGGACTCGTCCATCACCCAAGCTGAAGTCACCGAGGTAGTTGAGAAGCTTCTTGGTGGCAAGGGGCTGTCTTGGATGACACACCTCTGCAACAGCGCGTGGCGGTTGGGGACAATGCCTCTGGACTGGCAGACTGGGGTGGTGGTCCCTCTTTACAAGAAGGGGGACTGAAAGGTATGTTCCAACTACAGGGGGATCACACTCCTCAGGCTCCCGAGAAAAGTCGATGCCAGGGTACTGGAGAGGAGAATTCGACCGATAGTCGAACCTCGGATTCAGGAGGAACAATGTGACTTTCACAGTTCTATACCCGCTTCAGGGTGGTGGAGGGTTCATGGGAGTTTGCCCAACCAGTCCACATGTGTTTTGTGGATTTGGAGAAGGCATTCGACCATGTCCCTAGCGGCGCCCTGTGGGGGTGCTCCGGGAGTATGGGGTCTGGGGCCCTTTGCTAAGGGCTGTCCGGTCCCTGTACGACCAGAGCAGGAGCTTGGTTTGCATTGCCGGCATTAAGTCAGACTTCTTTCCAGTGCATGTTGGACTCCGGCAGGGCTGCCCTTTGTCACTGGTTCTGTTCATTATCTTTATGGACAGAATTTCTAGGCACAGCCAGGGGCCGGTTGGAGTCCGGTTTGGGGACCACAGGATCTCATCTCTGCTTTTTGCAGATGATGTCCTGTTGGCTCCATCAAACCAGGACCTTCAGTGTGTACTGGGACGGTTTGCAGATAAGTGTGAAGCAGCTGGGATAAGAATCAGCATCTCCAAGTCTGAGGCCATGGTTGTCAGTCAGGAAAGGGTGGCTTGTTCAAGTATCAAGGAGTTCAAGTATCTTGGTGTCTTGCTCACAAGTGAGGGAAGGATGGAATGGGAGATTGACAGGCAGCATGCCTGCAGGCAGCTGAAGGATGAAAGATCCTGAACCCAACAGGCCTATACATTATATCTCTTTGGTTGGGCTAGCCCCATTCTACACAGGAACGTCAACCATGACGTGTCTGTGGTGCCAGCTTTGCAGCTGACCAAAACAGTAGTCAAAACATGAAGCAAATCAATGTGTGTGTGTCTGTTGATTGTGGTGTGTAGCTAAAAACATTCTCACACGACCTCTAGTGACATGTCATGACAAACATAAGAAAATATTATGGCTAAGGCTACAGTTATACACATCATAATAATAATATTAAACATCCTGTCTGCTGACAGTCATCAACTTTTCTATCTAGTTATCCTTGACCATATGCACCCTGTAAAAACCCATGAGCATGACTAAGCATTTAACAGCCTACCTAGACATTCTATCTCCACTAAACATTTCTAATACATACAAGTACCTAACCAATGTCTATCTGACTAAAAAATACCTAACAATTCCCCCTTTCGACATGACAAAAATTGTGCCGACCTAAATAATGAAGCTACCTGGCGTTTCGAGAGGTGAGAGGCCCCTTCCAAAACCACTCCCTCAAGGGTAAACTACAGAGCTGAGTACTTTAGGGAAAAATGAACTAAAAACACAAAAATGGTTACAGCATATAAGCGGGTTTTTTATTGCAGTGACATCTACTGTATATGTATGCCGTATGTGTAAGCTGATTCAATGCAACTAAGAGCATTTGAGCAGACATAATTGTGGAAAAGTATAAACATCATGTATAGCAAGCTTTCATTGGTTAACCATAACATTAGGGGGTAACTAATGCACAGAAACAACAAAGATTTTCTTACATCCTACCATAATCATGAACACCACTCAATAATAAGGATTTAAATTACCATTACCAATTACCAATATATGGGGACCAGGTTACCAGCAAAAGCTTTCAGGCAGGAGGGGGTCACACTGCTTGGGCCTGGTGCCTTTCTGATCTTTTATGTGTTTTAAAAAAAGGGGGCTGGGGCTGTCAGATTTGCTCAGCTGCACCTGCCTCTCTCACCTCCCTCTCTTTGTTTTTGGTTCCTGATTACGCCACATTGTACACCTGCCACACATTCCTTAATCATCACCAGCTGCATTCACTTAGTCTTTTACCCTGCTTAAGCCCAGCTCACATACCTTTCCCTTGCCAGTTCGTCATTGCTTTCATGCCGACAACCCCTGCCACTTTGCTTCTCCATCCACACAAGGTCAACAGTGTGACTAGTGCCAACAAGGATGTAAGTAACAGACATAACTACATTTTTCCACTTGCCAAAAGTCTTAGTGAACCAATCTTCAATATAATTAGCAATACCAGAGTGTTCAGCCATCTCTTCTGACAAGACTTTTAAGTCAGCCAGAGCCCTAACAATTGAGCCATCAGGATCAGTATTCATTGGAATATAGGTACAACATCGTTGTCCCATCATAGTACAAATGCCCCCTTTTTCGGCCAAAACAAAGTCTAAAGCCAATCTGTTCTGATATGACATGATAGATGTAGCTGCCAATTGTTCCTGAAAGCCAAAAGCCAAATCTCTAGTGAAATTAGTGAGACATTGAAATGAACCCTTTTATACGATCTACATTTTTGTTTATGGTCACCCACCAGAAGAAAGCAGACTCAAAGCCTGCTGCCACTTGATCTACTAGCTTGTACTCATTTGGGACGCCGCGGGGAACACCAATTGCATCAATATACGTGGGTGAGAATCTAGCTGGATCAAACAAGGTATCCCGCTTTATCCGGTGTCCCTTAAGGGGATGACCAGAACCTAATTCAATGTCAGAGACTGCAGCTTCAACTACTGTAACTGGAACTATAAATGAGATCATAGTGCAGTCACCAGACCATTTAAAAAATGTGAGATTGGCATTTTGTTAACTGTCCCTAGCAATCT
>NW_018128194.1:101892-103039 GCF_001952655.1 Monopterus albus | reverse complement strand
CACCTGACAAGTGAACCAGGGCTGCCACACCGTCAGGCCCAACATACAGTTTTTTCACATCAACTGTATTTGTCCTCTCAGACGTCTCCATCCTGTGGATAAAGCCGTCCCAGAGAGCATCATAATCATCATTTTCATCACCACACAAAGAATAATTAAAAGTACAATGCATGGGATCAACAGGTTCAGTGTACTTGTGAAAGATTGAAATCCATGGAAGCCATAAATTGAATGTATGTACAAGATCATTATTTTCAGGAAAATTCACCACCAAACATCAGCTGAAGAATCAAGGTGCATGTCAACACCAGAGGGTGTGGTCTGCAACATCTGTCTGAATGTGGCCTTTGGAGTTGCACATCTTTGAACAGAACCGTCTGGAAAAGTGATGTCCACGTCGCTCGATGACATCATCATGGTAACATTCAGAGAACACAAAATATCACATGCAAGAAGATTAACGGAACGAGATGGAGAAAGTAGAAATGAATGATGAAATGAAAGATTATTCCATTTACAAGGAACTTCTTCAGAGAACGGCCACTCCTCCTTCAGACCCAAGAAGCCGATAACAGATCTGGTACGCTTTGAACGTGGGAGTGGCGAGTTTAAAGTAGAGTACCTTGCTCCTGAGTCAATTAAGCACAAATGATCTTGACCGTTGATAGTCACTTTGACTAGTGGTTCGAGAAACATTGTCTGTGAACTCAGAGAATCATCTGTTAAAGACTTTCGGCAGCCCTATTGTTGAGGCATTTGATTAGATCCTGGTGCTTGATACTGAGGTTGAGGTGCATATGGTAGTACATTATTAACCTGAGCAGGATACGATCCTGCTGGCCCTGGCACCTGCTGATAAAGAACTGGGCAGTTTCGTGCCCAGTGTCCTCTCTTACGACAAACTAGATATGTGTCTCACAAAAATTTCTCCTATTTGCCCTGGACCCTCGACCACGTGCTCGTGATCTGTCACGATTCTGAAAGCCACCACTCCTGGGTTGTGTATTCCAAGAGCATGACTGAGGCTGTCCAGGTGCAGGTGTTTGTGCGTTGTGTAAAACAGCAGACGGTTGAGCATACATCTGCTGCGCAGCATCGCGCTGATTAACTTTATATCTCATCTCTTTAAGTTGTACTTTTGTCCGCT
>NW_018128194.1:100819-101205 GCF_001952655.1 Monopterus albus | reverse complement strand
GCTTTTTGTGACTTTTTCATGCTCTCCTGTCCCGAGGCACTCGCGTCCTCTTTTAAAGCAGCCGCAGGCTGTGTCACACACCCTGCTTTAACACCATCTAGATAATGCAGAGCGTTATGCCAGTCTGTTTGTCCACCGGGAAAAGGAACTGTTTGTAAAATTCCACCGTGCACCACAACTAAAGATGAAACATTGTGCTCACTCTCGGCAGGAATAACCATTGGCATTTGGTGTTGTACATTATTTTGAAATCCTGCCTCACTTCTGTCTTCCTGCACGGAGTCTCGTGCAGGGGGCGGGGGAGCACTGTGTGTGTGTGTTTGTGTTTGACCTCGAAATCCCTGTGAGCTCTTATCAGTGTCTGTGTGTGTGTGTGTGTGTGTGTC
>NW_018128194.1:96199-100652 GCF_001952655.1 Monopterus albus | reverse complement strand
GCTGTGTCCACTGCATGGACCGCTTGTTTGATAAATAATCTTACAGTACCCAGTTCAGGGGGGGCTTTGTCATAGGCACTGAACATTCCTTTTTCAACCATTTTCTCACACCATGCTACAAAACGTTGTTTTTCACTAGTATGTTGACTAAAATTCAGTGTGTCAAGCCATTTGTTCAACAACTCGTATAGAATAGCACCCAGTGTGCCAGTTTTGCACTTGCTCCAAACCTGAATAATATCACAATCAGCCATAATGAAAAAATAATATGCCACACGTGACGCTGTCCGTTTATGAGAGGGTCTCTGGCCCAATGGTATCAGCTGACTGTGAATCTTCTACATCAGTCTAATTACTGATGTGCACAAGTCACGGGTGTGCACAAGTCCCGGGGGTTAATTCCCAGCCAAATACCACCGTTTTATCTCAAAAGGACAGTCGGTCACCCTAATCTGGTACAATTTTCCCACTAATCCTATTTCCACCCGGACCCAATACACTGCTGCACAAGGCACGTTAACTTCACAACAAATTCTCACATTTAAACCTATTGTCCAGCTGTGATACGCTTGTGAAAAAACATTTTAATAGCCTGTTGTGCACACACTGAGAACAGCAAAGCTTTCCCTGTGCCTGTTATCACATGTGGAATGTATCCAAGAGCATCTGTTTTGTTGAGATGACTCTCTGCTTCTGCTCCAGCCGGAGGGAAATTAAAAAGGAAATGGGAAAATTGAGGAGACAACTGCTACTACGTACCAGAAATCTCTCAAAGTGAGTCTATGTGCTTTGTTAACTGTTACATGTGACAGGGAACAAATCAGCAGATCATTCAAAAACAACAAAAAAAAGTGTTTTCTTATCCTTACTGTTTTGAATTCAATTTAAAATGTCGAGAGTGGGCAGTTCCACACATCAACTTCAATTTGGCATAAGTTCAATGTGCAGGAGTTTATGTTTAAACAAAGGTTCCTGGCTCACCTGTTTCTGGTCGACCTAGTTGATATGGGACACAGCAACACAGCATAACAGAGAACCAGGGAGTCACTGTCTCGTCTGGAACATCTCAGCCAAAATAGGACCGAATATCAGATTCTCAGCTCAGCCTGGCACAGGCTTACGGCAGGTCTGCTGGTTCGGCACTATGGACTGGTCGTCTGGAGAATGTAGCAGGCTCACAAGGTCACGGCACCATTTTGAAGTCTTCCAGTTCTTGTAGGTGTCTTGTAGGTCTAGGGAGGTGTTCTGGGCATGCCCCACTGGGAGGAGGCCACGGGGAAGACCTAGGACACGCTGGAATGCCTTGGCATTCCCCCGGAGGAGCTGGAGGAAGTGGCTGGAGAGAGGGAAGTCTGGGCATCTCTGCTTAGACTGCTGCCCCCATGACCCGGTTCTGGATAAGCAGAAGAAAATGAATGAATGGATGGATGGAAGTCACTGTGTTGGACCCTTACATTGGCTATAAAGTAAATGAACTCTAAAAGTAATTTTTATTTATATCATCACTAACAATGGAATCACATTTTGAAGGAATTACTTCATATCACACAGGAGGAATTATTACAGCAACCAGAAATTGTTTCAGCATGAGTATGTGAGTATAATATACTGACAGACTTAAGGGAAAAATGAATACAGTATATCCTTCAAAGCTGAATTTTTAGCAGCTTGGCAGCCTTGTTTTAGTTTACTTTTTGATGCTTGTTATTAACATTTTGTTACAGAGAGCATATACAGTACAGTAAGCAAACATATGCTACATGTCTACTGGAATCACAAAGAGGATTAGATAACTGCAGTAATATAGGGAGAGTTTAATTCATAACTGGGTAAAGAATTTAATAAGTACAATGATTAATCAGAGGGAATTGTCAGAGGTTGAACAGCATGCACAGCAGTGAGTCACTGAACAAAATACTGTTCTCCATCCAAATTATGTTTGTCTCCTCCGACAAATTGCAATTACATCTGCAGACAGCTGTCACAGAGGAATCCACACAGCCAAACGTACAGTTCTAGAACAGCAAATCCTGTCTCATTAAAATCTCTAACCTTACTAGTTTCTGTGGAAACATTATAATTCAAAGCTCTAACCACATCTGATTTAAATGGGAAAGGTCAGGTCTTTGCTGAAAGATACATCTGAGTCACCTGGATGGTTTGTCCTTACAGTCTCATTAAAAAGTACACACTCTCTCAATCTCTCTCAAATAAGCCAATTACTAGCTAATTAGGGTGAGCAACAGACCATCTTCTTTAGCAATTGGATTGTGTTGGAGTCCAACACTCAAATGTTTGAAAGCCAAGTAGCTGGAGTGTCATTATAATTGTCTGCCATGGCCAATAGTTGGCGGTATAATTTCATGATTCAATTCAAATCAAATTTTATTTATATACGTAGCACCAAATCACAACAAAAGTCATATCAGGACACTTTACAAAGTAAGGTCTAGACCTTACTCTTATCACTATTATTACAGAGGGAAAACCCAACATATCCCCCTTGAGCAAGCACTTGGCAACAGAGGGGAGGAAAAACTCCCTGTAACAGAAGAAACTTCCGACAGACCCCGGCTCTTGGTGGGCAGCCTTCTGTTTTGACCAGTTGGGGTGAGTGGATAGAGGAGAGAGAAAAGAAGAAAAGCAACAAGACACAACAAACAACAATGTTGGAGAAGCATTGTTAAATTGAGTAAAATGAGCAGCACAAACAAAGCTCTGTATTCCACCATTGTTGTTTGTCTGTTCCCATATACGTTGCTATTTACACAAACCCTAACAGGCATGTGCAAGAGGTCACCGTTGTCAGGGGAAATGTAAAGGCATGTTGGCTGCTGGATGGATGACATGACCACTCCCAGAGTGAAGCCATCATGTGGTATGGTCACTCCTCTGCTGTTAGGCAAGAGAGTGGCAATGACTGGATCTGAACAGCAGGTGTCGGTGATGGACAAGGTTTTGCGGCAGAGGAATCACACACAGTGAGGGAGCAGAGGACTGGAGAGTCTCTGTAGCAATCACACCAAGCATACTCTTTGGGGTTGACACAGACCGTTCTGCTGTTTTTCCACTGAACCTTCTCTCTCTTTAGAGGAGGGACAGTTGCTCCTCCAGTCATTTGTGCGTTTACATACAGTATGTGTAACGCTAGTGTTTGAGGTGTGAAGACGTGGACATTTAACCAATTACTGGTGACTGCTCTGTGCACCCTCCTACAGGGTGCCAAAATGTTGCTACAGGAACACCTTCAAAGCTGGCCGGGTTGCATTTTGGTCCTGTGCTCCCTGGTTTTTCTGTTGCTTTTTCCCTGTTTCCCTCTGCCAGTCATTACCTCGGCCAGCATAATTAGTCACTGTCATGTCCACCCGCCACTCATTACCTCCTAGTTCAGCTCCCCATATATACACGCTCTTTTCTGCAATTTCCCAGCTGGTCCATATTCATTTTCATGCCCATCCCATTTGCTTGAGCTTTTAGTCATCTGTTGTTTTGCTTTATTTAAGGTGGAGGTGTTTTTTCCCAGCTCCTTGTTATTTGCTCCAGACGCATGCTACGCAACTATGCTACTTTCAACTGCTTTGACAATCTTTTCCTTCTGCAATTGGAACTAAATCCATCACTGCCTCGCTGCTACCCATTCCTCTGATGACTCCAGCGTTCTCAAACCTACAGGTCCGCTGCTATCAACTCTACAGGGGTGAGTCCAGTGTCTCTACTCACCACTCCTCTGCCACTCAGCTCTGTCCATCACCAGTGAATCCATCACTGTCAACCCACCACTACTCAGCTGCCCTTCACCACTGTTAGTACCATCGGTGAATCAACTCCCAAGAACCTCACTCACCACGTCCCTGCTGTTACCTCCGCGGAGACAACGTTCTCTATCTACAAGATCTCCACCTCATCGAACCACGCTTTCTACTCCTCTGAACCGGCTCAGCTACCAGTTAGCTTACTCCTTCTCTCTCTGTTATATAATACTAAGCAGATTCTGCTTCATTACAGCTGTAAGATATATAAGCAAGGGAAACAAATGCATTAAAATAACCAAAGCTCAGTAGTTCTGGACAATCATCAATACAGCTGTAATATGCCTAAACAAGTAAGATAAAGTTATGAAAGGTAACTAAAGGGAACTAAAGGTATGAGAAGTAACTAAAGTTTATAAAGTAACTAGAGTCTATAAAACTCAAATCTTACAATTCCCCCTTTTGACATGATTTTATCATGTCAATCAAAAAGCAGTGGAGAATTATAAACTGTATTGGGGGACTGACCTGAATGTCAGAGACAAATCAGTCATCCAACCAAAGGGAGCATAAGGCCCCCTTTTGGAGTCTCAATGTAATGTAAACATGTCTTCACTGCTAACATACAACACTGTGTTACCAAAAGCATCTGTCCACCTGTCTTCTCATGCAAAGGAGCATGAGTCACAGCCGATTTTTGACCC
>NW_018128194.1:93255-95764 GCF_001952655.1 Monopterus albus | reverse complement strand
AATGCAAAACAATAAAAAATGGAAAAGAACAAATAAGACAAACAACCGAAAAATGGAAAATTAATCAACAGTAAGGTCATCCTAATTATCAGAGCATGAATCATTCATATTTCTCTTTTTTCAATGCAAAATGGAAAAAATTTAAAAACAAATACAAAAATGGGAAATTAATAAGCCGAGCAATCGACAGTAAATTCATCCTATTTGGCCAGAGTACCAATCATTCATAACATGTCCTGCAATAGTAATCTAATCTACAGCTTCATTTACTGTGAACCACCGAGAAAGAAAAGATTCAAACTCTGTTTATATTTAATTTTTAGCTTTGAACTCTTCCTCTGGGGCCTGCCTTCTCTTCTGGTCCTGCGATGTAGGTGGGATACGGATAACAGCTTTCCCCTAGCTCCTTGTCTTCTCTCAAGGAGGCATGTGAAGGGGCATCAGCAGCTGCACCAGGGCACAGCTGCCCTGCCATAGTGAGGGGAGTCTTGGTCTCAGCTTGCCATCTCCGCATGTTCACCATGTATCTGCCCTTGAGACGGTTTGGTTCACAAACCGGGTGGCAGAGTAGTGATGTTGAAGGTTTCCTTGCACCAGGCCGGCGGCAGGTAGTGGGCATTCTTGCCGGTAACAGAGCGTACATAGCAGATATAATTTTCAGGATATCGGCTGATAATGGAGGAACGTCTCCTTTGTTTCGCCGGTGGAAACAGTAAAGAAAGATTAACATTGTTCAATGGTTAGAGAAAAAAACTTGTCATGCCCTTATGGTTAGAGAAAAAGACATGTCATGCCCTTATGGTATACACAGTAATCCTGTAGTCTGCCAAATCTTTCAACTGACGGGAGGGCTGTTCCTAATTGTAGTGCCACAGTAGAACAAATACCAACAATATAACTGCTAACATTGCTTTGCCTTGCAGTATCAAATCAAGTCAAATCAAATTTATGTATATAGCACTTAAAAAATTCAGCTGACCAAAGTACCTTACATAGCAGAATAGAATCAAAATAGATGACTAAAATAGAGTAATTAAGATCAGCCCAAAAATAAAAGCACAATATCACAGATACACAGTTAACATATGTTCAACAAATTAAAACCAAAAGGAAATAAAAGGAATGCATCAGGCCTACTGTTTTTTATAAGCCAAACCAAATAAATATGTTTTAAGCAATGATTTAGAAGCACTGAGGTCAGTAGCTGACCTAACATTAGAAGGTGGACTGTTCCACAATTTAGGGGCTGCAACAGTAAAAGTACGGTCACCCCAGCGTTTATATCTGGCCATAGGAACTTCTAAAAATACTGACTCAAAGATCTGAGGGACCTTGTGGGTTTGTGCCAAGGCACCACTTCAGTGAGGTAAAATGGGGTCAAACAGTAAACATTATTTGTTCAAACATTTCATTTGACAACACATCCTGATTCTAAGGTCATTACACAGTGACGTCTTTCAACTATTATATGAAGTCCATGCAGATGTGTTGAAATGGAAGTAGTGGTTTTGGAAACTGACCTCTTTTAGTCCATAAGTTTTCTCTTGCATTGTGGCAAGCCCATATTGTACGGTTAACAAAAATGTTGGAGTAGTTTGAAAATTCATAAACACTAGCATGGCTGTCCCTATCTATCTCCCCCTTTGTTGAGGCATGACTCTGTCCATGTCTCAAAATTGCAGCATATCTAAAAAAGACTATTTGGTAGGCTGGGTTTCTCTTCTGGTCATTCATATAATTCTGTTGTTTCATTAAAGGTTGTCTCCCTTTTCTGCCACTTCTGAAGATCAGGTTGTGAGGCTGCCTTTGAAGTGAAAATTCATGATAAGGACCCCCTTTTTGGCTGGTTACAATAGGTTTTTCTCCTTTTTCTAAAGCTGTCCCCAAAACTGTCAAATGTTTTCCCCATAATGATGAAACAAACAAATGAAATAAAATAAAATGTAGCATACGCATTGTATCATTATAACACGTCGTCATTATATCATTTTACTCACGCAGCTCCTATGTATATGTTTGTGGACCTCTGACCTGTCTGCTCCTGACCAGTCCTGTTCTGTTTTCCACCATTTCGTGTCTCCTTCTGTGTGGTCGCCATGACGCTGTTCCTTCTGGAATTAAAACAGCAGAAACTTCTCCCCTAGGGAGCTATTAACACACCTGCAGCAAACTCCTTTTAGCTTGTTTCTTAAAATGGCATTTTGCATGTTTGGTGATTTCTAAAGCATCATGAAGTGCGTGATGATTTGCTTAATTTCTTTGTATAAATAAAAATTTAATCTGAGACAAGTGTATTGGCCACAGTCGTTTCGTAGAACTTGTTTTATTTTCAGGGCTAGATTTTCATGTGGTTTGTACAATATACAGCGGCTTAACAGCGTTGTTGTAATGATTTAAGGCAGGCTTTCCTTGCCTTGTCAGGTGAAGCAGAGAGTCCTGGACTCTCTTTTGGTGGTTGGACTGGTTTGGCTGGAGCGTCTGGGCTGGGGCTCCTGTTAAAAAATGTTTT
>NW_018128194.1:85335-91680 GCF_001952655.1 Monopterus albus | reverse complement strand
ACCAATAGGATTACAATGCATGAATTGTTGTACCTTTGTTTAGTGTAGAGCAGCCCAAGAAGATAAAATGTATTGTAAGACCTTAATTCGGGGTCAGTGGATGGAACTCCTGCGGGAGCTCTATCTCTCTGATCCCAGCACTGTAAGGCCTACCTGTGATCAGACTTTCAGTAAACTTTCTGCTGATTTTAAACAGTCCTCTCCTGTCGTCACTTCTCGTGCTTCCAACAAAAGAATTGCATTAATTTCTAACAAAAGTGAGATTCTAAGTTTACACATAAGATCTCTGCCTAAAAGACTGACAGGACAATGTGAATAAAGCAGAAAACAATGTTTAAATGATCTTCCCTCAGGGAGGGAGCAGCTCCTGAATCAACAAGGAATGTAACTAGCTGTCCCTGAATAAAGAATATGAACTGAGGAAATTGTTCATATGCTTCAGATTCATATTTGACATAGGTACCCTGGGGCTCAAATTTGCTCTCTAATACATTAATGTTGTGTTGTATAAGCATGTGCGGGTTTGTATCAGCAAGCTCTTCTTCATTGCGGTGTGCAGTGTGTGTGTGTGTGTGTGTGTGTGTGTGTGTTATCACTCATCTGTAGCTGCTGTGTCTCATCTGTAGGCACAGTGGCGGTCTCATTCACTGTCCCTCCTCCCCCTTCGCCACCACCAACCTGGTTTCAGTCAGATATCATTGGGCATTGGTGAACGTTCTCCAACTCACGTCCATGACCACGTCCCCCTCTCTGGAAGTCTCTCGTGTTGTTCCTGGATGGCTTGGTACATGGTCATGGCTGCCATGTGTACGTAGCTTCTTTTCTGCCTTATCTTCTTTGGCCCCGTGCCTACTGTCCTGGATTTGGTGGTTGAAGAACCTTTGTGTGCTTGGTGTTGCACCCAGAATGGTTTTGGGGAGGGACCTTCTGTCTCCGCCCCCAGATGCAGTCTGGATGCGAATGCCAGCACACTGTGAGAGTTCTGTTCTGATGTCACATTGTGTTTTCCAGGTCAGTAGATGGTGAAACTATCCATACAAAGCAGTAGTATTTAATTAGTATTTAGTATAGTATACTGTTTGGTGTATATTTACATGCTCGTCAGTAATGGTTTAGTCAGTCAAGGCTCAAAGTAAAGCGGAGGTTTCCCGCGGGTAGGAAGTCTCGCGTGACCTTATTCGGTTTTATTGTCACTAATATGCATTGTATATTGTTATTAGGAGTTAAGTAAAGTAAGAATGTTTAAACCAAGGTCAATGTAAATGCATGAGAGATAGTTATATATTCAGTTTGAAGTAATGTAAATGTATTTTTGTTCAAAGATAACGGTGTAGTATTTTTAGTGTGCAGCCCATTAGTTATTTGGCAACTAATTATAGTTGTGCATGGTACACTGGAGCAACTGTTTATTCACCACCATAGTGGTGCTCAGACATGTCACTCAGGTGTTAAAGTGATTATATTGAGAACTTGAGTTTTGGAAATATGGGATAAAAATGCACTTTATTCGTACACTGTTACAATATTTGAATGTTAATGTTTGAATAAACCCAGATGCAGTCTGGATGCGAATGCCAGCACACTGTGAGAGTTCTGTTCTGATGTCACATTATGTTTTCCAGGTTGCACTAATACACTGCTACGCAGCCCCGGCACTTGGGGCCCGTGAACACAAGGATGGGACCAGTAGGGCCAGACACTTCAACCATGGGTAATGATAGTTCAGCATTGAAAGACATGAGCACTCATGTCATAGGCAGCACTACTGCGCATTGTCTGCAGCGACAGAAGGGCCAGGGAGACCGGTGGGTCGTATGGTTGGGGTTTGACATCAGGTCTATCCTGAAGTTGGTGTGTGATGGTTCGGGCTGTGGTGGTGCAGGTGCTGGGCAGGCGTCCGGGTGGTGGTCCAGCTTCAGAGCCGTACACTGCGGATGCAGAGAACTAAGCGACAGATTATATGATTTTCTACATCTTTAAGTTCTTTCAGCGATATTTTCTTTTTCTTATATAAGGCCTCCTTCTTTCCCTTTAATTTATTTTCAAGTTCCTCAATTTTTTTTTTACACTT
The DNA here is from genome assembly GCF_001952655.1 of Monopterus albus. Lineage (NCBI taxonomy): Eukaryota > Metazoa > Chordata > Actinopteri > Synbranchiformes > Synbranchidae > Monopterus > Monopterus albus. Next base: position 89,609 of record NW_018128194.1, on the reverse strand, counting down.
AAAGAACCCCTGTGGGGAAAACCAAATTCACATGTCCATATGGCCACTCTTTGGACACTTTTGTCACCGTGCTTTCCCCTCATTATGTCAATAATTGAACTCTCCAGAGGATCCTCCTTACTCACCTTGTTTCCCATTGTCCTAGATGGGGAGCTGTGCACAGCTATAATTTTCAGTACAAAACGGACGTCTGCATTAGGGTTCAGTCACTTATACTTTTTCTTGTGACCAGAACAGGACCTCAGTGTCCTCGCCTTAAACTCCAAATTGAGAACACCTACCTCAGTGCCTTGTTTAAGTGACACCTACACTCAGTATCATGGTTAAGTGACACCTACACTCAGTACTTTTAGATAAGTACCTACCTCAGTATTCCCTCAGGAATACCTACCTCAGTATTCAAAAGAATACCTACATCACAAGACGAGGAATCGTCAATTATTAACACAATAGTGGAATAGCTTTCCTGAATTTACTAATTTAAAATTCTTCTCAATGTATTTAACCAATTTATTTAACACTCACCACAGAGAATAATCTCTTTCCAAACATTGGATACTTGGATCCATATTATAAAAATTGCCACCACACTTTGAGCCAGTCTCAAAACTGTTAGTTTTCCTCAGAGGCACCTGAACAACACAGACAAGTATCAATTTCAGGCAGTCTTGTATCCAGCATGAGCATAACACAGTACAGTGGACCCCCGCAAATTCGCGGTTCAGAGTTCATGACTTCAGTCTTTTGCGGATTTTTCTTTGGAACCTAACTAATAGATCTCTGCGGATCCCCCGCAAATTTGCGGAATCCACAAATATCCTCCATGGTATTTTTACAGATGTTTTCTTGGTAATATATAATTTTTCATGCATTTTAATACCAAATTATTAATAGTAATATGAGCTGTCCCTGGTAGGCTAGTGGTTAAGGTGCAGCGCTCTCGCCACTGTGGCCCGGGTTTGAGTCAGGGTTGCATCAGGAAGGGCATCCGGTGTAAAACACATGCCAAATGTCAACATGCAAGTTGTCAGTGTGACGAGTCGCTCTGGTGACCCCTAAATGGGAAAAGCTGAAAGTGACTTTCTTTCTTTCTAATATAATCTAATAATTTTGTAATGTAAATATTATCATAATTCTGCCCAACATCACTGCACAGTTCAGTTTACCATGTGTAGCTATCTTGAGTGTTTCTCCAAGTGTTTTAGCAATTTCGGTTTGCTATTCCTCAAGCCCTAAGATGCCTCCCAAATGCCTTGCAGCACCTTTTAAGGAACCTGAGAAGGCTCCTAAGTGGTTTAAGATGCTCCAGGAGAAGTTTGAACTTCTTGATTTGCTTAAGGAGAAGAAAACTTTGCCGCAGTAGCGCACCATTATGGCATCAATGAGACATACATAAGCAGGAGGCAGCGATCAGGAGGCCGAATAATGTGTGAAAGCGCTTTGAGTGTGCTGTAAAAGCATAGAAAGGCGCTATACAAGTATAAGACCATTTACCATTTACCATTTACTGTTGCAGCAAGTTTATGTGAAAGTGCCAAGAAGGTGTCAATCATAAGGAATAAGACCATTGTGAGGATGGAATCTGCCTTGGCATTGTGGATTACCAACTGCAGGAAGAAGAACATCCCCTTGGATGATACATCATTCCTGAGAAGGCGCAGAAGCTATATCAGCAGTTACTGTAGCTGCAGAAGCTACCGAAGACCCACATACAAAAGAAAACAACACCAGTGCATACCAGAGAAAACGTGCTTGTAAATATAGGGGTAACATCACTATTTTACATTACGCTGTACAATGTACTGCGGGAGACTGTACAATACTCTACAGTATATGGGTTTAATGTATCATTATTTTGTTAAGGATAATGCATTAGGTTGAATGTGACATTAAATTAAAGTGTTTTGGGAAAGTTTTGGGGTTTTAAATGATATAAATAGGCATTTAATAGGCATTTTTGGGACCACATCCATTCTTTGCATTTTTTTGGAATTCACAGGTGCCCTTGGAACCTAACCCCCGTGAATTTGGGGGGTCCACTGTACATCCAGGGAAGAGCTGGTTTGAGGCAAATTTAGAATTTACACAGTGTCCAGGTAGGAGTTCACTTTCTGGTAAGTATTCAGTGAGAGCAGTTCAGGAAACAACAGGTAAATCTATGGAGAATCCAGTGTCTAAATACAAGTCAAATCCAACAGTACTAACATGACATGCAAAGTCAGAGTGTTAAGACCAAAAGTTCTATTAGTCGGGTTCTGAACTCAAATGCAGGAAGCAAACTGTAGAACATTTTAAGAGGTTTATTGTACACAAGCAACCATCTTAGTGCCAGCTCTATGTAGACTGGTACAGATCAATGTTGGGCAGAGGCAAAGAAGTAGCGTAGGAGAGAGGCAGGAAAGACGAGTATGGGCTGCTCTGGCCGGTAACGCAGGACAGGAGAGCAGCCGGTAGCAGGAGAGAAGCAGCGCTGGTGAAGTTCAGGCTGATGACGTAGGGCAGAGAAACAAGCTGGATGACAAGAGCGGAGTGAGGGCAACGCCAGGGAAGAACTGCTTGGTGTAGTTGAGTCGGTGGTAGGTTGGTTGCTAATGTAGGTGTCAGTGATGCTAGGATAGCACTGACTGGTGAAGTTGGATTGGTGGTTGTCTGCTTGATGAGGTGGAGGTGGAACAGTGCCTGGATCGCACTGACTGGTGAATCTGAGTTGGTGGCAGGCAGGCTGAGTTGGTGACTTATGCCAGACAAGGCTGGAGCAGTGGAGCTGGCAGAAAAGGCATTGACCAGACTCAGCTGGAGTAACAGAGCAGGCAGGATTGGCATGGGGCGGAGCAAACTCTGCTGGAATAGCAGAGCTAGCAGGATTAGTGTGTATATTATCATCAATCAGTGGGCTTATGTAGATAGCTATTGTGACCAGAGCTCAAGCAGGTCTGTTCTGTCATATGTACCAAGACAGCCCAGGAAGAATGGTATTGAAACACCCTGTCCTGCTGGATGCAGCTACTTTGTGGTGCATTTCCCTCCCAAAAAAATATTCAACCACCACATCAGCCACTTTTTGTGGTATATTGCCAATTTTTGTGTGGGCTTCTGTTAACGAATTGTTGTTCTTTAGAAGTACAAGGATGCTTGTTTAGATTGTATTCTGATCTAGACATATTCTACAGGCTAGATAACTTGAATGTGGTTTTGGAGATGTCTTTCATTTGTATTTGCAGGTATAGTCAAAAATGTACAACTGGGGAACCAGTACTGTAGTTTCCCAGAGAAGAGGTTCTTGAGGTATGTCATCTCCTCACAAGAAGCCAAGTACTCAGACGCTGTAGTTTAAAATCCCTGCTCTGTTGAGACATTTATGGAGCTGGAATTTTACACTGATTATTTAAAAAATATCCTAAATCAATTTTCAGCCATTTAGCAGTGAGTGATGGAGTCAGTTATTCCCAAGCCTGTGTTGTTATTTATTTGACATGCACATTTCCATCACTTTTAATTTGGCATCATCTACAAACAGGTCTGCTGCAGCTGGATGGGGGCAGACAGCAAAAACAATGCCTCTAGGCAACATATTGCATGTTGAAGGAAAAATGAAATAAAAATAAGCCCCCTAGCTTTATGTCCTAGGTCATCTTTTAAATTTTCATGGGTGCCTCACTAATTCATGAGGACATCTGTTTTTGTAGCTTCCATTTTATGAGTCCCATGTTTAGCAGTTATGAGTGACTCCAGCTGCAAGCTGATTAGACAGAACCGCTGATGGAAGCAGAGGAAAGCGAGGCATAAATACAACAAAACACACAGACACAGACACAGACACATGCTGGTATATGTTGGCCTGTTTCTATAAATTGCAAAACTAAAAGTTTAAACCCAGCTAATATTCCTTTGAGGCTATAGTGTTCAACTGCCTATTAAAATGTAGAATGAATAACATAATGATGGTTGTACTATTATTAGAGCTTTACCAGTAGTGGGAATAAAAATTTGTCCTTAGGGTGCTGCTACAGATCATGAAGTTATAAAAAGCACAGGATTCATCCCCAGTATCCAGTCTGTGGATTGTGAATATATTCAGATATCCCTGATTCATGATCAGGTGATCAGATTCAGCTCCAATCTTTTGCACAGCTGTTTGCCCTTTGGGTGGAACATTTTGACACCACTGGCAAAAATCAAAACAATATTTTCAACATTTCAATGTTTAGAGTGAGCAAACCCCCAATCGTTCCTCATTCCATGATCCTGACTCAATCCAGAAGTTGTTCCAGTCT
>NW_018128194.1:78821-84736 GCF_001952655.1 Monopterus albus | reverse complement strand
AGGATCAAGGAATGAGGAGACTGCTGGAGGAGTCTCAAGCAAGTATGCATGAGACTGTCCTTTGCAGAAGTATTTTATGGACTGACAAGTCCCTTTATAGGAAGTTAACTGGTGATTGGATGCTTCAGATGAGGATCAAAGGAAAGGGCATCTAATGTCTTTGAAAAAAGGACAATCCCAATTCTCTTATCTTAGAATCCCACTTTTTGATCCTCACTCCACCTTGAGGACATTCCAGTCTGCCATGCTGGATGTCCAAAAGCTCTTATTTTTGCTCTGGGGTGTGACGAGCAAGGACAATGCCTGGAGGAGCTATAACCGAGGATACACGAGTGCATCCTTTGTGAAAGTTTGTTGCAGACTGACATGCCCCTTTATCAGAAATCAGTTTGTGATTGGGTGATCCACATGGAAGATTGAAGGAGAGGACATCTTATGTCAGTTAAATCGGTTCCTCGGATCCTTTTTCCTCAAGGTTTCTCCTTGCATCTTAGAAGGGCCAGACTAAGATACAAGGAGAAGACATAAGTAAGAGAAATGTCTCCCTGGCATCACCCATTTTATGCTTCATGTCTACTTTCTCTGGCACAATTTCCACACACTGCTGTTTAAATCACCCAAGTCTTACTAGTGTCTAGTATGATTGCGTGCACAAGGCCTACATGAAAATTACTGTTGTCCAGCACACTTCTGCTGTTGGTTGGCCTGGTGAAGACTGTTTGTTCGTCTGCTCCTGATGAGCTGCAAGGGCTGAAAGCAAAACATAAACGCCAAATGTCATGTCATGCTTTCAGACAGGCTGTGGTTATGTTGCTGAGCAAAGCACCAACCAGCGAACTGTTGAAGACTTTGCAACCACTAAAAAACTTAGGTTATAACTGTCACTGAAAAATAATTAACCTATATTTATCCATATGGGATAATAATCACCTTTATTTGTCAAAGTATGTTACACACAAGGAATTTGTGTGAACTGACGCAACCATCTGTGGTGCCAACTCAACCGATGGCTCTAACCATCAGGGGCAACTTTAGGGTTTAGTGTCTTATCCAAGGACACTTTGACACATGGACTGCAGGCACCATGATTTGAACCTCCGACCGGGAGACGACTGCTCTATCCACTGAACCACAGAGCTATTAAATGTTTGGTCACCTCCACAAAGGGAACACAGATTAGGTATGGAAGATGGAGCTCAGTGTTAAGATCGCTCGATAAACTGATGAGCGAGCAGAAAAAAACAGTGGACCCAGATGGCTGGCTTCAGTGCAAGCAGTGGTATTTATTTACAGTAGAAAAACAGTGCAACTATATATAGAAATATAATGAGGTGGAGTGGTAGGACCGGGTGTCGATCAGCAGCAGCAGAACAAACAGTCAATGAAGTGAAGATGGCTGGGCTGCGGATGTGGGAGTCACTCCTGGGCTGGTCGAAGTGGAGATGATGGTGGCTGAGCAAAGAGAGAAGCAGAAAACAGATTACCAGAGACTGTGCATCGACCTGTGTGGAGGTGGCTGGAGGAGTTGAGGGTGTCCAGGGTCCAGAGGAGCGATCCGATGAGGAGGAGGAAACCAGTAATGGTCAGGCTGGATATAGGCGACAGAGAACACAGAACACGGGAGAAGACATACTTGGAAAAGCAACAAAAGAGCACATAAATGGGGCCTGAAGAACGGAGAAAGACCTGGCAGGGGCGTGAACGAAGAGCCATGTATAAATACGGGAGGAGACTAACGAGGTGCAGCTGGTGAGTAATAGAGAAGTGGGGCAGGTGTCTCTAATAATGAAATCAGTGCAGGGGAGCTGACTAGTGCAAGAAAAGAAAGAAAGGAAGGTGACACCGGGCAACCCTGACAACGACTGTGTCGCCTCCCACCAAGACAACATCATCCTAATGTTTGTAGATGACACCGCAGTGATAGGTTGCATCACTGGTGGGGATGAATTAGCCTACAGGAGGGAGGTGGCCGGTCTGGTGTCATGGTGCAAGAACAATAATCTCAGCCTCAACATGGACAAGATAAAGGAGATGATAGTGGACATGAGGAAGGAGAGGAGATCTCATCGGCCACTGTTCATCCAGGGGCTTGAAGTGGAGAGGGTGAGCAGCTTCAAATACTTGGGCGTCCACATCAGTGAGTACCTCACTTGGACACTTAACACCACACAGCTGGTCAAGAAGGCCCAACAATGGCTGTACTTCCTGAGGAGGCTGAAGAGGTTTGGCAGACCCACACTGGTTGCCCGACCTGGGAGGTGGGAGCGGCCCGACGGCGGCGATCAGCCAGTCTCTTATTCTGGTCTGAAGCGGGGCAGGTGTCTCTAATAATGAAATCAGTGCAGGGGAGCTGACTAGTGCGAGAAAAGAAAGAAAGCAAGGTGCCGCCGGGCAACCCTGACACTCAGACAGGGCAGCTAAGTGTCCAGGTAGATGCCCCGCCCCCACCACATGGGGCAATGCCAGTATGCCAAACCTCTTTATACACAGGAAACACAACTGAAAGCATTTCTTCAAAATATAAACTGAATCATGCCATTTGTAATATTATTATCTCTCTATAATATATGAAGTGAATTAAAAATTCAAATGTGTGTGATGTGTCACTGTGTAAGCTTTTGCTTTCAGAAATATGAGTAGCCTAGTGTGCCTCCAATACAGTAAATTGTATTATATTATTGTAATTGTTAATGCTAGCAAAAGGTGCACAACCTATGCTGGTAAACTGTCTAATGCACATTTGAGAAGAATTTCTGTGACTATAAAAACTTGGGAGGTGGGGAAGTGGTGATAACTATTATTCTTCATAAACAATATTTGCTAATCGTGTGTGGTAAATATGCTTGTGTAACTGGGCAAGGGGGAGCTAACCATTTTTATTTAAAAAAGGATTAGCACTAGGGTCTTTGGCCTCAGGTATTTTCTTTATTTAACATAATATTTCTCCAACCTTAGAAAAAACTAAGCTGTTTGCCTGACACTGGACTATATAAATAGTCTATTTGAGGGACTGGTGGTAGTACAGCTGATGAACAGGTAGGCTACACAAAAGGGGAAAAAAAGAAACACCAGCTATATTTCACCCAAAACAAACATAAATTGCACATAGTCATGCAGATAATTTTGGTACCAAGGCTCTGAAGGAAAATAAGCATTACAACAAATGATGTCAACACATACAGTTCTGATTTAATATTAGAATTTAAACGTTCCCATACTCTAAATAACTTGTGAATTTTGCTGCTGATGCTGTGGCAGTATTATGCAAACAATCGCACTGCAATGATCTCCAACACTACAAACCCACAAACTTTGCGATCCCTGTCTTCTCCTCTTATGTTTCAAGCACATGCTCAAACATCTCAGCTTGGAAACACTCTTGACCCACAGCCCAGATGAAGCTTCAAATGCCATCAGTGACATCAAATTTTCTAAATGATACAAGTCTGAAGATTCACTTTCCAGTGCCCCAAGTACTTGTCACATGCTTCAAAGCTTCGGTATTCAGCCTCCTATCACTATGACCCAGGACTCTCCACCTAACTAGTACTAGCTGTCTTGCAGTGCTGTCCATTTGTCTCCTGTTGCCTGTGACCTGACCCATATTCTGCCTGTCTCCTGTCTAGTAAACCTTCAAGTTGATTCTGCCCTACAGGTCTCCTGTTCTGCCTGGTTCTGACTTCTAGCCTGTTTCTCCTCTTTGGAGTTGGATGCTGTCTGCCTGCCTCTCTGCCCTTACTCTGCTTTGGTTTTGTTTTTTTGTTGTTGTTTTTTTTATTTATTTACTGTGCTCGGTTATTTTCTAGCCAGCTGAAAAGGAATGTTTTGTTCTTCTCCTTGCCTGATGGCCTGTTGCCCAGTAGTCCACTCCATAAGGTCCTCATACAGTAGATAACTACTAAGGCTATCCTCTGGGCCTGCCTGAGCTTGTCTGATCTAAGCAGGGCCATGTCTGGTCAGTACCTTGATGGGACTCAAAGATGTGAGTGTTTAGCCTGAAGGTGTCTTATGTCATGCTTCTGCTCACCATCCTTCTGTGTGTCTCAGGATGCCTGTAGACCAGTGTCTGTCACCTCTTGGTGATCCTGAGGCAGCACCCAGCCCTCACCTGACAACCACAGCTGCCTTCACAGCCCCATTCCTGTAATTCACCAATACATTAACTTTTCCTTCGTCTGTTTGGTTATGTACAGTATTTGGGTCCTTCTCTGACTAAACCCTGACATTTATATTATGACTGTTGCTATGAAACATTTATCTGACTGTGTCTCTAAAGATTTCTGAGGGTTAAGTATAAATTTCAGGCTTTTACTGTAGGGACAAAAGCTATTCTGCTTTTCTTGACCACATGAAGATACTTCCAGTCTGAAAGATGAAGAAAAAGAAATAGAAATGGATGTATTCAACAGAACTGTACTGAAGTATTTACAACATGTTGGTATTTTTAAGACACGTACTGAACAAGAAGAAGTTAGGGTTTAAGGGGACTTAAGACTTAGCCTCTGACTTAGTAGTAGAAAATGGAAATATCCAATAAGATACAGATACCTCAAAATTGTACTTAAGTACAATACTTGAATCTATGTACTTAGTCACATTCCACCTCTGAACCTATACATGACTAAGTTTCACCCTGAAACCAAGTCTTAACCATCAAACAACAATTTGAGGGTTTGAGGACCAGCCAAAATGTCCTCATAGCAGTGGGTCTGAAATAAAAACATACACATGACTGTACAATGACACCTTTATCCGTGGCCAAGCTAACAGTGTGGCTGGGTTATTACAGCAGGAGGAGATAAGGTGGTCAGTTGGGGGATGCAGGCCTGTGATATTACAGGCATGAGCTTATCTCTGCTACAACACTTCCAGTGACAGAGAACAGCTCAGACCAGCAGCTATCCTGCTGCCAGTGTCTGCGTTTAATTTCCTTAACACCAGGCATTTTAGTCCCCAAACACACAATATACCTGTGATGCAAGATTCTTCTAAGCAATACTGAGCAGTGTTGCTGCGTGAGGAGTTATGCTGATGTGTTTGTTGTAGTTCTCCTTATTGTTTACTAGTGTTAATAAGGGGTAGGCTTAATAATGCAATGTAGTGAGACAGGCTGTGTTCACTCCACATGAGAAAACTAATTACTGTAAATCTAATCTGCAGGAGAGGACTGTATCCAATTACATGGAAATAAAGGCTCACTGTGCTGTTAGTCCAACTGTGCATGAATGGACATATATGCTCCTATCTCTTGCTCTGTTTCTCTCCATATTTTTCTTGAGGCGAAATACTGTGCAGGACCTACATGTGTGATCATCAGAATCAATAAGATACAAGTAAAAATAGCAGTTTCTGTCTTTGCTAATAGGATCCTACTGACAGTCTTCTACCATCCTCTCATTTTGAACAAAGAAAATAATGGGAAAAAGGGGAAATTGACAAATATTTGTTGTAGAGGGAGGATTTACAGTAGCTCCAGGTTAAACTGTTGTAAAGACATCAGAGAGGAAAACATACCTGCCTTTATTATAGCACAGCAGCGTCTGTAACCTATACTGTATATGTAGCTTAATCCAGCCATACTGTTACGGTTTCGTGTCAATCGGCTTCCTGGATTTCTGTTTGCTTACCTGTTCTCTCCCCGCTACACTGTCACCGCAATTGATTGCCATGTCAGTCACCTGTTGCCTGTTATCTCCTGGTCCTGTCCCTTGCGGTTTCTCTCTGCAATCAGCCATCATTCCTCCCACCTGCTGCTCGTTGTCTCCCGGTCCCGTCAGGTATATGTACACCCTGTCTTCCCTCACGTCTTTGCTGGTTCATACCATACCGTTACCTTACCTTTATGTTATGTTATGTTATGTTATGTTATGTTATGTTATGTTATGTTATGTTATGTTATGTTATGTTATGTTATG
>NW_018128194.1:73374-76910 GCF_001952655.1 Monopterus albus | reverse complement strand
ACACTTACACACCTGGTTTCGCGAGATCTTTGTTTGGGGCGGACCCAGCCCAAAATGCATAAATGTATTGTGAAATCATGACTCGGGAGTCAGTGGATGGAACTCCTGCGGGAGCTCTGTCTCTCCGATCCCAGCACTGTAAGGCCTACCTGTGATCAAACATGCAGTAAACTTTCCGCTGATTTTAAACAGTCCTCTCCTGTCGTCACTTCTCGTGCTTCCAACAAAAGAATTGGGTTAATTTCTGACAAAGAGGTTAGATTCTAACAAACACCAGGATGATCCGCCTCCAGGCGAGACATTTGAGCATAGTAGTATGTCAGATATCTGGCATAGTTTAGCTTATCATAAGCAAAACACCATGGAATGGTTGCTCTAATTGCTGCAAGATGCATCCACTTACCCTCTCTTGATGCCCAAATAAGACTAAGCAAAATCTCAACCATGTCCACATAAGACATCCAGAAGGCAGACTGGGGACCATTGTTTTCTCTAAGGTAGCCGAGGAACTCGCTGAATCGTGCCAAAATGCATTGACTTGAATCTTGCTCGAGGATTCCCTGAAATCTTTTCTGAGATATTTCTTCACACAGGTTTTCGACTGCTTTTAGAGTTGCTTCCAAGTGAATTAGATCATCATGATGATTCTGTTCTAACCATGGATGAAAACCTTTCCATGCTAGTCTCAGGAAAGCCTCATAGAGCAGCTTGTGCAGCCTTACTGCTCGATTGTACCTGTGACCATCAATAACCCCTGAAACTGAACCATCAGCTATCACTCCTGCCTCAACACAAAGGTCTCTTAGACCAGCATCTGCAAACCGTTTTCCAGTTGTTGCCATGAATGTACAGGTAGTATGGAAGACCCTCATTCTAAGGATGATGTTCTTGCATAGCTCCTGGTGTTTCCAGGGGCCTATTTCAAGAAGGCGGTTTTGTCGAAACTCAGTTTGTTAACCCCGAAATGAGGGAAACTCTGAGTTTTCAGTTTCAGAAACAGAGGTAACTTAAACCCGAGAAAGCGGGGTAAGTTAAACCCGTTTCACAAAGGGAGGTAATCTAAACTCAGAGTCAGTTACTATGGCAACTTACTCTGTGAACCTAACCTGCTTGGGAGCAGGTTTTGTTCGGGAAACTCAGAGTTTCCTCCGGGTCTCCGCCCCTTTTTAAAGTGAAAGGTGTTTAATACCTCATTTAATCTTTCAGTACATTCATAGATTGCACACGTTTCCGTCACGCAGAGACCAAAATGGCGTGTCCATTCATAGAGGATCCTGTAGATGAGGACGCTGTAGTAATTCGCAGGGAATTGCATTTACGTCGGGAGAGGATATTGAGGCCACGAGTTGATTTTTTGTCATATCCCCATGTATTTTTATTTGAGCGGTACCGTTTTTCTAGAGAGTCCATAACATATATCAATAATCTTATCCACCCATACATCAGACACATCACCCATCGTGGCCGTGCTCTTACATCCGAGCAGATGCTTTGTGTTGCATTACGATTTGTTGCAAACGGCAGTTTTCATTATAACATCGGGGATGCAGAGCACATTAGTAAGGCCACAGTACGTAGAATAGTTCGTAAAGTGTGCCTCACCCTCAAGCGCTTTCTGTGAATTTTTGTTGTTTCCTGGGCACAAACCCCTCAGAGCCATTAAAGAGGAGTTTCACAGGATTGCAGGTTAGTGGTATTGAATTCGTTTCAGTAAGGCTAATCTGAAAAATGATGATCAGTTAATAACATCTTGCTGTGACCTCTGGAAATAAACTAATAATTAGAATCCCCTTCAGGATTTCCAAATGTGGTTGGATGCATTGATAGCACACATATTCCCATCAATGCACCTACATGAAAATTAAAATTCAATTCTTATATTACATCAGTGTTGGGTAAATCTTAAAAAAGTATTTTGATTGATGTAATAATTACTCTCCATAAAATGTATTGGATTATTTATTAATCATTACTTTACAAATCCCATATCAACCACAATAGGAATTTTAAGAAAGGGTAGACATAAAACTGCACTTTTAATTCGTACAAAAATCGGTATTTTATGCAATTACTGAAGTTACTCATTCAATTATTGAAGAATTAAGAACCATTCCTTACTTTACAAGTGACAAATAATAACATTACTAACATTATTTAGTAATTACTTACACCGAACACTGTATGATTAAAATGTAAACGTACGCATTGACTCGGGCAGCTATTTTCCCCCAAGCTAACTCTTTCTCTTTCGCCACTGCAGCCGTGTTGTTTTTTTGTTTTTTTTTACGAAATATGGGCTCGTAGTCACTATATGCTCGTAGTAGCACATCCATTTCTGTCGGGGAAAAACGCAGACCTATTTTGAGTTGGTCCTGTTGCCATGGTGACTCGTAATGTCTTCACTCCATTGTTCAGGGCTTTTTATAGTCGCGTGGCACGCGCCTAACTCTGAGTCAGACAACTCAGAGTTGATTAAACCAACTCTTTTCAGCTGTTCTGAAACCGAAAACTCAGAGTTTTCCAACTCTGAGTAAGTCAACTCAGAGTTCAGGTTTGAACTCTGAGTTTGTTAAACCGCCTTCTTGAAATAGGCCCCTGGTTTGTGGCTTGAGAACACAACTTGTTACCTTTTCTCTGAAAGAATTCATGTTGGATTGTAGGGAGGTAAAAGGAAACCATCTTCTTAAACCCCAACATGGACACAATGAGAACAGAAGATAAATCAAATTTGAACACAACAGTGCAACACAGAGGTCAGATCATTTACCAGTGGGGACATCCTGCTGCAGCTCATCCTGCAGGAAGCTGTGGACCAGCTTCTGGCTCGTCTCCATGTGGTCCCGGACCTCGGCCTGCTGTTGGTCCAGGACGACCCTGTTCCGAGAGGTCTGGTTCTGAAGGGTGGTCAGAGCCCCCTTCACCACCTCCTCCTGCAGGCCAGCCAGCTCCTCCTCTGCTGCCCGGCGCTGCTCGTTCAGCCCCACATGGATGCTCTGGAGGGATTAGAGAACAAACAAGTTTCACCTCCCAGGTGAAGCATGTGTTGATGTGTCACGAAACCTCAAACTTGGGTATAAATAAGCCTGAAGGAATCAGATAACACCCAGTGAGACTGTCATGGTCGGATCCTCCAGGCCCTGCTCAGACGCTTGCTGATATTTTCATAATACTTTATTACCATTATATTCTTATTAGCAACTTAACATCTAGTTCTGATGGTGTTTATGTCAGAGGCTGTCCTTACCTGATGCAGCATCTGGGCTTCAGTGGAAATCTGCCCCAGCAGGGAGGCGTGCTCCTGGGCCTTCAGCTCTGCGTGCTCCCTGATGCTGCTGCTCCACTCGAGGTCTCGCTCCACCAGAGCTGAGGTCACACATCGACAGCCTCAACAGTAATGAATGAACCACAGACATGAGTTTAAAGTCTAAATGAGAAGACGTTTGCTCTACCGGACACGGCGTCGTGGAGGTGGGAGCAGCAGCCCGTCATCTCCTCCAGCGTCTGCTGGCTCTCATTGGCGTTCAGAAGCAGTGAGG
>NW_018128194.1:65766-71651 GCF_001952655.1 Monopterus albus | reverse complement strand
GCAACACAATCTGTTTTGTAGGCTTGACTTTGCCGCAAGTAACAGCATAAACTAGGTCTTGGCTGAATGAAGCTGTGAGCCTTTGGACCCTCTGGGATGGGTTATCACCTACTTTCGATGAACCTGTTAGGAGTGTCTGAAGAAACCCCACTAGAGATGTAGGAGTGCTGTTCATCATCTCAAGATCTGACGCATGTGGTGGCCATGCTTGAGTAATATCTTGGTTCCAAATATCATCTCTGATCTTCAGTGCCGCTTGCGATATGATGTCTTCGCTAATGCTTGATTTGTGCTCCTTCATCTTTTAGTTTCTGGCAAACTGTTACAAGTTCATCCATTATCAAATTGTCAGGGTATACCAACAGCTTTCCTTTGTCATTTTGTATGATGTGTAAAGATTCACCAAATTCAGCTTCAACCTTGCGACGTAGGTGTTTCTTTGTAGAAGGTGTCACTTGTGTTACACCTCATTCAGCCATTTCTGTCACCAGTTTAGAGGCCAGGTCTGTGAATGATACCACTGTAGGATGTTCAATCAGTCCTTCCCTAATGTATGCAAAAACTTTGGAGAGTGCCATTCCTTCTGCTGCTTCATAATGACATTCTGCTTGGTCCAAATTAAGTTCAACTCTCTGCATTTTGTCAGGCTCTCTTTTGTCCTTTGACCTTTCAAATACTTGCTACATTTGTCACAAAATATACATTTGGACTCATATACCCTTGATGCCGATGGACCTTGTCTAGTGGATTTTCTTAAGTCTTCTGTGAGAGATCTTTCTGCAGAACTTTCTTTTGCAAGGATGCTGTCAAGCAGTTTCTTCATAGTGAAGATGCTATGACATTTCCTGTGATACAATACTGATGGTATGCTACCTTCAGGTAGGTCTTTAGCAAGATCAAGGATGGGGCTGTAGCCTCTTATTTTAGCTGCTCTGAGTAATGTGTTCCATGAATCTATATTCGTAGGTGTCACAAGGTTAGAGTCATCATCCGAACAGTGTATTAAACAATCTGGCTTCTGTTCTGCCATAATTCTCTATTCTCTGATGTACATTGCGCTGAAAATAACAGAAATACAGGAATATCAAGAACATAGAACATTTAAATATGTGTTACTAAAAATAACACCAGGACTGGCTGTTTTCAATTTATATAAATGCTAGTTTGTGCAACAAAGTAGAGAAGTAATGTGGTTTTGAAATCCCATGAAATTTCAGCCTTCCTGCACTCTCTGTATCTTCACACACTCATCAGTCTTTTTTAATTACTCACGAAGTTGTTGTTGTAGAAAATGGGTATCAAATGAAAGAGTGGACTTTCTGCTTCACAGTGACGCTAGTACCTTGATTGTAGAACAAAGATGGTTGGAGTAATCTTCATTTGAAAATGCATACAATTAAACAATGTTGCAATCATCAGTCATTTCTTCACTCATTTTTACACTGAATATGGTGCAAAGTGCTTGTAGCCTCCAAGGGTAAATAACACATATCAAAATAAACAGCAAGACTCAACCTTTTTCGATGATGCTATTGGCTTATCTGTACAACGAAGTATGGTGGATTAATCTGGTTTTGAAACTAGTTCCAGTTGTTGCATATTTCATATACTGTTCATACATTTTGTCAATTTGCTAGGTCATGGATTGTCCCACCACCATGGTTCTGATATCATCTGATTATAGAGAGTCTTGGCTATCCATATCTGAAAAGGTATCCCCACTAATATCAATGTTTTGAGATAGATATACAAATATAACAATTTAATAGATGCAAACAATGTTTTTTTTAATATGAAGGCTAATATAAAATGTATACAACAAATATGTCAAATTGTGGCAGATATGGATAGCCCTGACTGTCCTTAAAAAATCAACATATAGCATGTATGGCTACCTCTTACAATAGACTTCATAGAAACCTGCTGTGCAGATACTGTAGGATGATAATGACAAAAATAATGATTATCCAAAAAGATTAATAAAGCTACTCATTTCAAATGGTTATCATGTTTCAAGGTACTTATATGGACTCTACAAACAAACTGGTACCAAAGGGATTTTGCCACTTTAGGTGGTACCAAATTCTGGCTTGGCCCATGGACTAAAAGGAAAAATAACATCCTGTAAAAAGGACACTTAGGAAGTCAGAGGGGGAAAGGGCAGGTGTTTAAGCACCACCTGGGTTCTGTCTGTGTGTGTGTGTGTGCCTGATCAGTATTAGCACTTTGGCTAGTTGGTCAGCACTGTTCACCAACTAGTCTTGTAAATAGTCACTATGTCACCATGCTTCTAACACCACCTGTTTTGCTGTGTGACTTTCTAGTGTGACCATGTAGTTGACATGCCAATAATTTAACCATTTTAACTATTCATGTCATACATACACCACAAGACTAGTAACAGTATTCCATATATTCTTTGCTAATGTATGTGTTATGTGTGAGTGTGGTGTGGACCCCAGTTGCAGACACAGACCAGGAGGAGTAGGAGCTAAAGAAAGTGATTTAATGAACAGGAGAACAGAGAGGTCCCAAGGGGGGGGGGAGATGAGCAGGAGACCAGAGAGGAACCAAGGGGGGACGAAGAACCAGGAGGACCGGCAGCAGGAGAGACACAGGAACCAGAGGACGAGCAGGAGAGCAGGGGAGACACAGGAACCAGAGGACGAGCAGGAGAGCCGGCAGCAGGGTAGCGTAAACGTAAGGTAAACGCAAGGTAAGCGTAGCGTTAATGTAACGTAAGGTAAGCATAGCACAACACAACACAACACAACACAACACAACACAACACAACATAACATAACATAACATAACATAACATAACATAACATAACATAACATAACATAACATAACATAACATAAAGGTAAGGTAACGGTATGGTATGAACCAGCAAAGACGTGAGGGAAGACAGGGTGTACATATACCTGACGGGACCGGGAGACAACGAGCAGCAGGTGGGAGGAATGATGGCTGATTGCAGAGAGAAACCACAAGGGACAGGACCAGGAGATAACAGGCAACAGGTGACTGACATGGCAATCAATTGCGGTGACAGTGTAGCGGGGAGAGAACAGGTAAGCAAACAGAAATCCAGGAAGCCGATTGACACGAAACCGTAACAGTATGGCTGGATTAAGCTACATATACAGTATAGGTTACAGACGCTGCTGTGCTATAATAAAGGCAGGTATGTTTTCCTCTCTGATGTCTTTACAACAGTTTAACCTGGAGCTACTGTAAATCCTCCCTCTACAACAAATATTTGTCAATTTCCCCTTTTTCCCATTATTTTCTTTGTTCAAAATGAGAGGATGGTAGAAGACTGTCAGTAGGATCCTATTAGCAAAGACAGAAACTGCTATTTTTACTTGTATCTTATTGATTCTGATGATCACACATGTAGGTCCTGCACAGTATTTCGCCTCAAGAAAAATATGGAGAGAAACAGAGCAAGAGATAGGAGCATATATGTCCATTCATGCACAGTTGGACTAACAGCACAGTGAGCCTTTATTTCCATGTAATTGGATACAGTCCTCTCCTGCAGATTAGATTTACAGTAATTAGTTTTCTCATGTGGAGTGAACACAGCCTGTCTCACTACATTGCATTATTAAGCCTACCCCTTATTAACACTAGTAAACAATAAGGAGAACTACAACAAACACATCAGCATAACTCCTCACGCAGCAACACTGCTCAGTATTGCTTAGAAGAATCTTGCATCACAGGTATATTGTGTGTTTGGGGACTAAAATGCCTGGTGTTAAGGAAATTAAACGCAGACACTGGCAGCAGGATAGCTGCTGGTCTGAGCTGTTCTCTGTCACTGGAAGTGTTGTAGCAGAGATAAGCTCATGCCTGTAATATCACAGGCCTGCATCCCCCAACTGACCACCTTATCTCCTCCTGCTGTAATAACCCAGCCACACTGTTAGCTTGGCCACGGATAAAGGTGTCATTGTACAGTCATGTGTATGTTTTTATTTCAGACCCACTGCTATGAGGACATTTTGGCTGGTCCTCAAACCCTCAAATTGTTGTTTGATGGTTAAGACTTGGTTTCAGGGTGAAACTTAGTCATGTATAGGTTCAGAGGTGGAATGTGACTAAGTACATAGATTCAAGTATTGTACTTAAGTACAATTTTGAGGTATCTGTATCTTATTGGGTGTAATATCCCAGTTCTTTAATTGGACAGTTCTGAATAACGAAGGAGTCTGTCTTTCTTCATTTAGTGCTGATTTATTTTAAACCACCAGCAAAATTACAAAACACAACCCGGGTGGCTCCCCCTTCGAGGCATCCCTATGCAGGCTGCTGGAAAAAAGGAGCTAGAAGTTTTGGGCTAACCCCTTACACAGATGAAGTCAGTCCGCAGACTCCATCTCTTATCTAGTGCTCCACAGGTTTGGAGCAGCTGGTCATAACAAAATGAGGAATTTCAATGTGTGTGTGTGTGTTGTCATGTGGTGCTTAGCTAAGATATTCATTCAGACATAATATTCTAAAAAGATTTAACACAAGAAAACAATTGGTGTCATGGTAACTGCAGCTCACATTTCAGAATCAACACTCTGTCTCTAACCTTGAAACAGAGCAGACTAGATGTCTGTGCAGATTCTCAGTCATCCAGGTCATAGTAAAATGAAATAACCTTGGAAAAATCAACTGGACTTAGATTTCTAGATCGAAGACGTTTCACCTCTCATCCAAGAGGCTTCATCAGTTCTGCCTGACTGGTGTTGAGCCGGAGATATTTATCCCCCTCGGTGGTGTTTCAGTCCTTTGAAGGCCAACAATGTCCCTTAACGACTGAGTCGTTGCAGCCCAGTATCGGTGAGAGTCGTTACCTGTCTTTGAAACCTCCCCTGTCGACCGACACCTATTGTCCTGGTGGGCATGTTTGGGCATAGATCTCAAAACAGGATTGTAGATGGAAGACAAGTTGTGTCTTAGTCCGCCACCCCTATTTAATGAGGGGTGTTCTATTTTTACAAAAATAGCTTCCTTAACTCCTCTCTCAACCCAGCGATGTTCTCTGGAGAGGATCTGGACTTCACTGTCCTCAAAAGAATGTCCAAAAGAAAAAAAAAGAAAAAGAAAAAAAAGCGGTATTAGCCAAGGGATTGAATTTTGTGGTCACACCCAAACAAATCCCCATGGTAGACTTCATCACAGCCACAGAGACAGCCATTAGGAACAACAAGCTGGCCGAGACAGAGGTGGAAGAACTGCGGATGAAGGTCACAGCCTCTTTGGCCAGTGCCAAACTCCCACCCCCAAACCTTACCCCTGAGGAAAGGGGGGCATTAGCTGCACTAGAGAAGGATGAAACCATCACAATCCTTCCAGCAGTCAAAGGCAGGTGTACAGTAGTCCTAAACTCAGCTGACTAACAGACCAGAGTTTCTGACTTCCTCAGTGACACCACCACCTATGAAGCACTGAAGAGGGACCCCACCAGTGGCTACAAGAAGAAGGTTATAGATTGTTTACAGAAGCTGGAAAAGGAGGGAGTTATTGACCGGCAACTATACTACAGACTATACCCCGGGGAGGCCATCCCTTGCATTTATGGCCTACCCAAAATACACAAGGAAGGAGCTCCACTCAGACCCATTGTCAGCAGCATCAACTCTGTGACTTACAACATAGCCAAGCACGTGGCCACCATCCTGGCTCCTTTGGTGGGAAACACACAGCACCACATAATAAACTCCCAGGACTTCACTCGGAAAGTCCAACAACTGCAGCTGGAGCAGGACGAGACCATGGTCTCATATGATGTCACATCCTTGTTCACTTGCATCCCCACCACAGAGGCTGTCAGGGCGGTGAAGAAGAGACTGCTGAAGGATGACACGCTAAACAACAGGACTA
>NW_018128194.1:58903-59707 GCF_001952655.1 Monopterus albus | reverse complement strand
GTGATACTGAAGTATAAACTGACCACTTTAACTTCTGTGTACACACAGTGTTTGCATGCAGGAGGTCCTGCTTTGTCATGTAATGGGATTACACAGATGGGGGGTCTGCGGCGCAGAAAACCCATTGTTTGGCTGCCGCCTGGAAAGTCACGACAACACTTACACACCTGGTTTCGCGAGATCTTTGTTTGGGGCGGACCTAGCCCAAAATGCATAAATGTATTGTGAAATCATGACTCGGGGTTCAGAAGTTGGAATTCCTGCGGGAGCTCTGGCTGTCTGAATCCAGCGCTGTGAGACTTTCTTGTAATCAGACTTTCAGTAAACTTTCTGTTGATTTTAAACAGTCCTCTCCTGTCGTCACTTCTCGTGCTCCAACTAAAGAATTGGGTTGATTTCTGACAAAGAGGTTAGAATCTAACACCCCCGAGGAAAGGAGGGCTTTAGCAGCACTAGAAAAGGATGAAACCATCACAATCCTTCCAGCGGACAAAGGCAGATGCACAGTAGTCCTAAACTCAGCTGACTATCAGACCAGAGTTTCCGACCTCCTCAGTGACACTGCGTGCCCACCAAGACCTTCTACACATTCAGCAACAACAAGCCCTGGTTCACAACCAGACTCAAGCAGCTTTGTTGTGCCAAAAAGGAGGCCTACAGATGTGGGGACAGGACTCTGTACAGCCAGGCCAGGAACACACTGACAAGGGAGATCAGAGCAGCAAAGAGGAGCTACTCTGAAAAGCTGAAAGCTCAGTTTTCAGCCAACGACTCATCAATGGCTATAGGAAACCATCACCCCCC
>NW_018128194.1:49496-58888 GCF_001952655.1 Monopterus albus | reverse complement strand
AGGAGCCAAGGGGGGGGAATGAGCAGGAGACACCAGAGAGGACCCAAGGGGGGGGATGAGCAGGAGACCAGAGAGGAACCACGGGGGGATGAAGAACCAGGAGGACTGGCAGCAGGGGAGACACAGGAACCAGAGGACGAGCAGGAGAACCGGCAGCAGGGTAGCGTAAACGTAAGGTAAACGTAAGGTAAGCGTAGCGTTAATGTAACGTAAGGTAAGCGTAGCGTAGCATAGCATAAAGGTAAGGTAACGGTATGGTATGAACCAGCAAAGACGTGACGGAAGACAGGGTGTACATATACCTGACAGGACCGGGAGACAACGAGCAGCAGGTGGGAGGAATGATGGCTGATTGCAGAGAGAAACTGCAAGGGACAGGACCGGGAGATAACAGGCAACAGGTGACTGACATGGCAATCAACTGCGGTGACAGTGTAGCGGGGAGAGAACAGGTAAGCAAACAGAAATCCAGGAAGCCGATTGAATCATCCGAGGCGAGGACAGGACAAGTACAGACTTCAGCAGACAGTCTGGAATGCAGAAAAGGTCATTGGTACGAGCCTGCCCTCCATGGAGGACCTGTACACCTCATGACTCATCCGAGACAGCAACGAGTCAGCCTACAGATGGGAGGTTGAGCAGCTGGTCCTGTGGTGTAGTCACAACAACCTGGAGCTGAACATGGCTCAAAACTGTGGAGATGACAGGGACTTCAGGAAGTACCCCCCCTCACCACACTTGGCAGCACTGTATCAGCAGTAAAGTCCTACAAGTTCCTGGGCTCCACTATCTCCCAGGACTTGAAGTGGACGTCCAACATCAGGACCATCATCAAGAAGGCACAGTAGAGGACGTACTTCCTGCACCAGCTCAGGAAGTTCGACCTGCCCCAGGAGCTGCTGATACAGTTCTACTGAGGAATCATCGTGTCAAGTCTGTTCTCTGCACCTCGATCACTGTCTGGTTTGACTCAGCAACCAAACAGGACAAGTACAAACTTCAGCAGACAGTCAGGACTGCAGAAAAGATAATTGGTGCAAGCCTGCCCTTCATGGAGGACCTGTACACCTCACGGGTAAAGGCTCTATTCTATTATAAAGCCTCGTCCGGTTCTTTCAAACCAGGAACTCAGAGGGACGACTCAGACCACTTGAGTATATAAAAAATATAACCGTGCTGGTTTATTCCAAAAGTCACAGGCAAGAATTAACACCTCCAGTCCAGAGATCTTCCAACCCCCAGGCTGCCCAAGCAGCCCAGAAGCAGAAAAGACCCCGAACCAAGCATTGCTATACAATATTAATCATTTCTGGGCTGTCAAACCGTGACGTCACCTGATATGCCAGCTTGGCAGCTGAGCAGAGCAGTAGACAAAACATGAAGAAAATAATGTGTGTGGCTGTTGTTTTCGTGGTGTGTATCTAAAACAATTTGACATAACATTACACATTAAGACAAATATTATGGTTACTTTTACCGTCATAATAACATTTGTCCCTGACGACAGCCTTTCTGCTTTAACCAACCTTGCATTTAACAGCCTGAGGAGACATCCTGGCTACACTAACATCTTCTAATACAACAGATCTCTAATCAATATCTATCTAACTAAGAAATTACCTAACACGGGTCAAAAGGAGGGCAAAGAGGATCACTGCTGACCCCTCACACCCGGGACATAATCTGTTTGAACTCCTCCCCTCTGGACAGCATTACAGGTCACTGTGTGCCAAGACACCCAGGCACAGGGACAGTTTCTTCCCCCGGGCCATCACTCTGACAAACACTTGACTCACGATAGTATGACTGGACAATAACCCTCAGTGCAATACCTGTAAATATACATTGTACAGGTTATACAGATCTGTACAGGTCTCTATTTTTAAGTACTCTATTTTTATTCCTATTTATCTCATTTCACAATTAGTGTGCTTATGCAAAGATGTGGTACTTCCAACAAGTTCTCCAACCTATATGACCCATATGGTCATTTGTCTGAACTCAGCTTTCCTTAGGGAAAGTCCTGTGTTTTGTGTACCTACCCCTCCTAACATGGACTTTGTGCCTCCATATACTTAGTCCCTTCATCTTGACATAATTGATATAGACACTAGATGTTGCCAAACTATAACATGTAATGGTTCATTTAATCTAAGCGTAATAACCTTCTCGCAGAAACGATGTATTTGGTTTTTATATATCTCAGAAATGGGGACTCAAGTGTGTGACTTGGCCTTGAGTCACACTTAAATCGCACACACAGTGAATTGAGAATTGGCTTGCGACTCAGATTCGAGATTTGGGACTTATGAATAATCTTTATTTTACCCTCTTTTTTTTGTACATTAATGTTAAGAAATGTCTATCGAGCTGTCATTCCCTTTCCTATTATCATGCACAACTTTACACATGCATGATGTGCACCATAGTATGTGAGCGGAGCAGCGTGCAAACAAATGAGGAGCAGAAATGGGTGGATTTTGTACAGAGTGTAGAGTGGCTTTTTTAAAAAGGAGGGAGCACCACCCTTTTCCCCGCTCCAATTTCACTCTGGTACCGCTCCCACAATGAGCCAGAAGCATGCCCAAGCCCGACCCAGGATGCATCTGTCTTGCATAGTCATCCAACACTTTTCAGTAAAAAATTGAAACCTCAATAATTGAGTTCCTAAAGTACTTTAAAAAGAAAACTGAAAGGTCATACAGGTGTACTGTAGATTTTTATTTCATTAGGCCCACTGATTCATTGACTGTAACATATAACTTTTTTTGTTATATTGCTTGTTACATAGGCCTAACTAATTTGAAATAAATAATTTCTATTTGGAAAAAAGTAGTAGTTGTTCTTTAAGATGTAAGGCTACAGTTTAAGCTAAAAGTGAAATGCAGGTCCCCCCCCACTTTTTTTTTCTTGGAGTAAGTGGGTATGATTTGAGTGGATGCAATCTGAGTTGAGCACTAAGAAATAGCGAGCAGAGTGGCCTGGTGTGAGTTTGAATGGGGGACTGGAGTGGGCAAACATCTCCACGACTGAGGAGAGGAAATTCTCACTGCTCCTCTCATATGCTCTGCTGCGCACTGGCACAGATGACTGTAAGCTGCAGAAAATAACACTGTGACTATGGTGACCTCTCCTGCAGCTGCTCTGCCATTTTATCGGGTACCTCAAAATGCAATGGATAGGTAAGTCAGTCACTTAGTACTGTGAAAGACAAGTTATCATTAGTGCCTATTGACCATTAGCAAAAATGTTGGCTCAGCATCGGCTATCTAACATTAGTTTGTTACTAGCTTTGTAGCTAATGATGTTAACTTATTAGACTAGACTCAGTGTACATAACCTCTGGAGTTCTCAACTTCCCAAGTGGGACCTTCTTTAGTAGCTTTAAGTTGTATTTTTGCAGGGAAGCATACTCAAAGTTCTCTCCACAGTTCTGGTCTGTGAGATGTAAAGTCATCTGCACCATTCACTTGGGTTCTAGCTGTCTCCCCGAAGTAACCACTGGCACTTGCTAAAATATCCTCCTTTAGGGGCTTTCTTAGTATCTTCCCCAGCAGTGTTTTCATGTCTCCCACTGCCAAGAGAAGTGACAATGTCTCTTCCTCAGAAGTCATAATACATTGAACATTGCCCCTTCATTCAGATCAGGGAGTCTCTGAATCTATATATACAGTTACGTATCAGACCACTGCAAATCTACCAAGACCTGGCCGTCCCTCTAAACTTTCAGCTCATACAAGGAGAAGACTGATCAGAGATGCAGCCAAGAGGCCCATGATCACTCTGGATGAACTGCAGAGATCTACAGCTGAGGTGGGAGACTCTGTCCATAGGACAACAATCAGTCGTATACTGCACAAATCTGGCCTTTATGGAAGAGTGGCAAGAAGAAAGCCATTTCTTAAAGATATCCATAAAAAGTGTCGTTTAAAGTTTGCCACAAGCCACCTGGGAGACACACCAAACATGTGGAAGAAGGTGCTCTGGTCAGATGAAACCAAAATCGAACTTTTTGGCAACAATGCAAAATGTTATGTTTGGCGTAAAAGCAACACAGCTCATCACCTTGAACACACCATCCCCACTGTCAAACATGGTGGTGGCAGCATTATGGTTTGGGCCTGCTTTTCTTCAGCAGGGGCAGGGAAGATGGTTAAAATTGATGGGAAGATGGATGGAGCCAAATGCAGGACCATTCTGGAAGGAAACCTGATGGAGTCTGCACAAGACCTGAGACTGGGACGGAGATTTGTCTTCCAACAAGGCAATGATCCAAAACATAAAGCAAAATCTACAATGGAATGGTTCACAAATAAACATATCCAGGTGTTAGAATGGCCAAGTCAAAGTCCAGACCTGAATCCAATGGAGAATCTGTGGAAAGAACTGAAAACTGCTGTTCACAAACGCTCTCTATCCAACCTCACTGAGCTCGAGCTGTTTTGCAAGGAGGAATGGGCAAAAATTTCCGTCTCTCGATGTGCAAAACTGATAGAGACATACCCCAAGTGACTTACAGCTGTAATCGCAGCAAAAGGTGGCGCTACAAAGTATTAACTTAAGGGGGCTGAATAATTTTGCACGCCCAATTTTTCAGTTTTTTATTTGTTAGAAAAGTTTGAAATATCCAATAAATTTTGTTCCACTTCATGATTGTGTCCCACTTGTTGTTGATTCTTCACAAAAAATTACAGTTTTATATCTTTATGTTTGAAGCCTGAAATGTGGCAAAAGGTCGCAAAGTTCAAGGGGGCCGAATACTTTTGCAAGGCACTGTATATATATATTTCACACAATACACTTCAAAGCTGTTACAAATGTTAAGTATGCATATTGGCTTTATAATCAGCATAAATGTTAACTTTATCCTAAACCTTTTGTATACAGATGTGTGTGTAAAACCAAACCTCTCTTAGATATAAATGTGTGTTAATTACTCTCTCCTCCTCACTTACCAAAAGAGAAACCACCTGTTTTTAAAGACACAGTCTCCAACTCAGGAACTAACTATCATAAAAATACAATTCACACTGCAGAATAATCTTCTAGCCATAATGTCTTTGTGAAAAATATAAAAATACACATACCATTAAAATGCTGTGAAATAATATGCAAGAATGTATGTCTTCAAATGAATTTTGAATTACACCACCATCAGTCCAGGGACATAGAACTGTGTGCTACCATCAGACTTCAGCTTGATGTTGAGTTTGTCAATGACCTCCCCCAGCAGGTCCCGCAGCGTTTCACTGTAGATCTCCACCATGCTGACTGTGATCTTGTAGTCCCATTCTGGGCCTTTCTCTGTCACCTCAGAGAACAGCAGGCAGAGGGTTCTCTGGTTGATACCATGGTTGTCAACCACACCCTCCATGGTGTAGGTTTTCCCAGAGCCTGTCTGTCAATAAGCAAAGATGCAGACTTTAAATCCATTGATACAGGAAGTGACCAGAGACTCGGCCTCCTGAAACATCTCTTACTGTGACGGCTGAGTAGGGAAGAATTTGTCCAGTTTAAAGGACATGATATTTTCTTTGCTGAAGAGGTAGAAGATAGCTTCATTGTCTAAGTCGAAGCTTAGCATGGTTTTGGTGTCAGTAGAATCCTGCTCCTCCTGACTGACAGGCTACACATGGCAGAAAACATGGATGTTATCTGGGACACAGGGTAAACAGGGAGAAAGCCAGTGAAACACTGGCTTTCTCCCTGTTTACCTGGAGCTTTCTCAGTGTCCACACAATACTTTTATACTTTAAGAAAAGGGCTCTCCTGTTCTCTCTGGGACTTCTTAGGCTGATTCTAGTTGTTTTACTTCCAGTATTTTTCCACCAGAGTTGTATGTTTAGGGGCTTCACCCAGCAGGTGACCCAGCTGTCTAACACCCTCTCTCAGCTCACTACATCCAGTGACTCCCCCTACATTTGCCCAACACTCATCTTCCAGTCGAGCCAGAGTTTTGGGTGTTGGCTACAGAGGCTGGGTGGAATGACCAGGCCCTTTGTGGTGCATTTTGGCATGGGCTACAAGAGTACATTAAAGTTGAGTTGGCAACCAGAGAAGACCCCTCAGACTTTAACGCACTAGCAAATCTGGCCATCCGGATTGACAAGAATAAGAGAGCATTGGAGAGAGAGAACAGTATACACCACTCGCTCTAAGCCCTCTCTGTCTAAAATCAAGCAGCCCAGTCCCCCTCAAATCTGTCCACAGGCCCAGGGAGCTTCTGTGGGAGCTACACCAATGTCAGAGGAAGAACCTATGCAGTTAGGTAGGACCCATCTCACCCCCCAAGAATGTGCCTGATGCCTCAAGACTGGACTTGGTTACATATCACAGTAGACTTTGTAACTGGTTTCCCTCTGTCCCAAGGCAACATGGCTATACCTACCATCATTGACCGTTTCTCCAAAGCAGTGTAGTGGTAAAAGCAAACTGAATATAGTTAGAATAGGATCAGAATATAGTTACTAGTTATTAGCATAGTTGATAGGCAAATGTTAGTTAAAGTACAATATGCAGTAGGGTCAAAACTTATGTAGTATGGTCAGAGTGAACTCTCTGCTCTTTTGTAAGGGTCTCTGCAAGAACATTGGGTGTCAGACTTCCTGTTTTTCAGTACAGGCTGCAGGGGGTTCCCAAAATAGAGAAGTGTAACCAGGGTGGGGGCCCGTTGGACGTCAAAATCTGGACAATTGCAGGAAGTTGGGAAATAGCCATATAGTTGGCTGCAGAGCTGATCAGGCAGAGAGTGGGTGTGTGAGGACCTGAGGAGAAGACTAGGCTGACTGACCTGACTCTCTGCAGAGGCCCAAAACCTGACAGGTGATCCTGTTTCTTGCCCTCCCCCTCTCAACCATTATCACAAAATATTGTTCTATAAATGATGATTGGCACTGGAGTGATTCTCCCTGTGCATTGATTTTTGCCACAGCAGACTGGCGTTGTCGGCCTGGTAGGAGCGGTCCGACGCCTGGCAGTGGCTTCCTGGGGGCAGAGCCGGCTTTTCACAAGGGGCCACTGAAAAAGGGTAAGTTTCCTTTTTCATATATTGATGAATGGCTCTCTCTGTGCCTGTGAAGCGCTGTGTTAAGCGTCGGTAGGTTTGTTTTAAACCTAAACGTATCTCCTGATTGGCTCTCCTTCAAGTATCTGCGTGCACTGAGAAAAAAATCATTAAATAAATAAATAAAGAGGGAGAGAAAAAAAATAAAAGAGGGCTGGAGATAGAATCGCCAGGACTGACTTTGACCCTGTATATATGACTTATCAACGCTTACTAATTAAGTGACTGTGTGATTGTGTTGGTTATGATTGTTGTTGTATAAGTGAGAGAAATGCAGCCAATTGGGTGTTAAAACGTCTGGATAGGCAGACCCGTTTGGACAAGTTAAATGACAGACCAGTTTGGAGAAGCTAAACTGTGAGCTATAAATAATAAAGAGTGTCTGGTAAATTGTGTGTTATGGCTGCAAAGCAATTTTTGTACTGCTAGTGGGTCTACAGCCGTTTTGAAGCTCACAGAAGTTGTCAAGGACCTCCCCCAGCAGGTCCCGCAGCATTTCACTGTAGTTCTCCACCATGCTGACTGTGATCTTGTACAGCCTGTGGGAGAACAAGAGTTCTCCCACAGGCCAATCATATGTTAAGGTGACTGGTGAAATTATAAGAGCATCTGTAGTAGCAGACAAACTTGCATCCTCGCAGTTACCGTTTCGGTTAAATTCGTTTGGTGTACTTAACAGTTTGGAGAGTAATAAATTGAATTAGTTTAACTGCGAGCAGGGTTGTGTATGATTCTGGGTTAAGTCGAGACTTGATCGGTTTTTTCAATTAACCTGGCAGGGTCCACACAGTTTCTGTTGGCCAACTATAGTGAAAAGCCCACTTACAAGCGCTTGTAGAATTTTAAATAAAAGTCCGGCCTTAAAGTGTGTGTTTGACTGCAGGCCTGTGTGTGTGTGTGTGTGTGCGCGCTGAGACAATTTCAGGGTCAGATGTGAGAGTGCTTTCTGGTTGTGTATATATGTTGCAAATTGCTCTATGTATTCTCAAATATAAAGAAGTTTGCTTAAGACATGTATATTGTGTTATTGAAGGTTTATACAAGATAAAGATACACTGAAAACATACTGTATATACATTGTGTTAGACTGCGTAGTTTTGCTTTGGGTGTGGTTTGCTCTGTGTGTGTGTATGTGTGTATGTAGCTCACTCTGTATGTGTGGTCAGTGTGTGTGTGTGTGCGTGTTCACTGTGTGTGTGTGAATGCGGGTATTTTAACTGCGTATGAAGAGGTATGTGCGTTTTTGGGTGTGGTAAAGGAGTCTCGTGTATTGATAACTGTATATTATTATATTCCTGTTGTTTTGCTTACTGGGTTTCAGTTGTTATCATAAGTTTAGAGGTTTATAATCTTGCGGTTCTTTTTGCTGGTGACATCATGGTCTGGGGAGTTGCAGTGTGACAGCTGGTTTGTGCATGAAAATTGATTATTGAGTAATTGCAGTTGTTGTAATAAACTTATAAGTGGTAAAATCCTCTCTGTCCCTGTGGCTGGCGTGTAGAATAGTAGTTGCTTTCCTTATATATTTGTCCAACAGGTTCAACACTACAATTTAGTGTTAAAGGAGGGGAGGGTGCGCAGGTTGGGGCAGGCCTGTTTAATCTGTCGGAGCGGTCCACTCTGTAGCTTGTCTTCCAGAATACTGGAAGTGGTGGCCTGCTCTGGGCTGTGGCTCCACCTTCCCCCGCCCTCCAGTGATTCGTGTAAGGTGCAGGCGTGACGTGTAGAAGAGCACAGACAGGGGAGAGCAGCTCAAATATTAAATAGTATCATAAGTATAATTGAAACGAAAAAATAAAAGGCTATTTTCTTTATTCTTGCTAATTGGCACATGTTGTATGCGTTTCTTTAGATTTACATGCACATTTATATTTACAATATATGCACATGAATGGACATTAAGGTTTAAATCACAGGGAGGATTGAGAAAGCTAGAACAGCAGCTCTAACATAGCAGAGTTGCTTTAAGTGATTAAATTTGGTTATGATTGCAGCTGTTCATCTGCACGTTCATATTTATCCATTTTTTAAGGTTTCATATCCATTTAAGTCCGTCATATTATTTGAATCTTGGGGTGGTGTCATTCATCCCACAGTGTATTATAGTGGTATATAAGTACATAGGTATTTTGCTACAGATATATAACATAACCCAGCAGGGCCATGGAGTCCGGAAAACTGAAGAGCACATCTCCAGTGGTTGTTTTAGGTAAGCAAAATCCTTTGCTCGCCGAGGAAATTGACAACTTGTCACGAAAGTGGAACCGCAGAACACGAAATCTCCTGTCACCTTGGCCACAAGATGGAACATTTGATCTTAATCAATGTC
>NW_018128194.1:42287-43125 GCF_001952655.1 Monopterus albus | reverse complement strand
CAGAAGTGGTGCCAAAAGAGGAAAATGAACATCCCCTGGACCAGCAGCCAGTGTCTGAGGAGGGGAGTGAGCTTGATACTCCTCCTGGCAGTGATACTGGTCATGACCCAGCGGTGCTTCCACTTCCTTGACTTCCTTGATGGAGCGGTGGTAAGAAGCAGAAGGGTCGCGCCAAGGGAAGAATGGATATCGAATGACAAGGATTGGAAATATACAGAGCATGAGACTTGGGTTGCGTATGTGTCTAAGCAACCCTGGACTCCGAACATAGACACTTTTACACTCTTTGTGTATTCACATCAAATGCCTGACAGACGCATGTGTGGAGTCGAGTGGCTTTCCGGAGGATGGACAAGCAGACCTCCAGACTCTTGGGGGAAAGACCAGTGTTCCATCAAAGTGAAGGAAAGAGAAGTTAATTGGCAAGATGGCTGGGTGGTTAGAGTAGGATTTAAGCCACCATTGGGATAGCACAATGAGACATATAATGTCACCTGGAGTAAGGTCACAAACAGAATGACAAGGGCAACTGAAGAATCTGTAGTCCTGCACCCCCCGAGTGGACCAGTACAAGACAGCAGATCAATTGTTGCAAGGACTTTGGCTGTAACTGCTAAACCAGCTTCAAACCAGGAGGAAATGACTGTGAGACCAGCTGAAGTGAAGACTACAACAAGAAAGACAATGTCAGCCGACAAAGAGACTGTGCCACATAGCAGGAAGACTGCTGTGAGGAGTGTTGGGCCTGAAGGAACGGGTGGAAGCTTCAACAGCAGCAGGCTAGATTGGGTCCGTAAGACAGTGGCAGACTGGGCCGACCGCTTCCAGCCCAGGGGGC
>NW_018128194.1:36981-41665 GCF_001952655.1 Monopterus albus | reverse complement strand
CATCAGGGTTCGAGTCTATTTTACCCTGGATAACCGCTAATAAAAACACTGAGTGGATAAACTACATTTTTTACAACCAGCAGCGATTCATCAACTACACAGATGAAGCTCTAGGTGCATTAGGAGAGCAGGTGAGTGCTACAAGCGCTGTGTCTTGGCAGAACCGACAAGCGCTCGATTGGATTCTAGTTGAGAAAGGAGGTGTGTGTGCTCTCATAGGAGAGTACTGCCGTACGTATATACCAGGCCATACAGCTCCTGAGGGAGCTTTCACAGAGGCTATGAGAAAGCTTAGGGATTTGAAGTCTGAAGTAATGGATAAGAATAATAACATGGGTTGGATAAACTGGTTAGTGAATACCACCAGTGGCTGGAAGCAGGGTCTGGTTAGATTAGTAATACTCGTCATCGTTGGAGTGATAGCTATGAGCTTTGTCCTGTGCTGTTGCCTTCCTGTGATGAGGTCAGTGATACTTAGAGCAGTGGAGAGGAAAACACTGCAGATGGTAATGATGGCGCAGAAAGTGAAGCAGAATCAGGCTGCAACAGAGCTTGAAATGGATTGGCTCGACATCAGAGGATATGGAGAAGAGCTCTACCAGGTGGCCACCGAGTGAAACTGCAGGAGGATGAGCTGACGACGAACGATGGATGACATCACATCCTCATATATTCAAATTACAGATGATCAATTACATATAATCAAGAATCAATTACATCAGTTACATATAACCATTTTTACACATTTATTATCTAATCATTCGTATTACTGAGTATTTTCATTTAATCATTTTCATTTTATTTCAGCAAATTATTACAGAGTTATGAGTAAGAGATTTTTTCCTGAGTAAAGGTGTATATGTGTAATGGAATTATATTACAGCATGTTACAGTGGAGCAACAGTAATCATTATATTACAGAACATTTACACATTAGTTTAAGCATAGTACTCATGTTTATGGTCCATGTGTTATATTTTGAATCTCACTATGTCTGTTTTCTGTTTGCTCTCAGATCCTGTGCAGGCCCTTGCTGGCGATCGCCCACTAATGGCATCAAGCTGCGGTGCCAGGGGGTCGCTTGGGAATTTTTCTTTACTAGAGCGTCTAAAGAAAGATCCAAACGACGCCAATGCCACAAAACTAACGTTTGTAAAGGTTTTTCGCCTGAGTCTGCCTGTTAAGTTCGTAAGAATAATTTGTGTTGAACACACACACACACTACACGGTCCGGCATATTCTCGATGTCCACCGCCAGGGCTGGGGGTTCCAATACCTTGTGGACTGGGATGGCTATGGCCCTGAGGAATGGTCGTGGATCACTCATTTCTTTTTCCTGGACCCTCAGATGGTCTGTGATTTCCAACGGTCCCACCCTGACAAGCTCTGGCAGGTCACCGTGAGGCTCCCTTGCAGGGGTGGGGGGGTCGGGGGTCCAGTCAGGTTTGCTCTATGCCTCCGGCCTCTCCTTTTTGGCTTTCTCACTCCCTCTCTCCTCTATCAGGTTCTCTATCCCGAGTGTGGCACACAGCTGAGCCGAATTACACAGCTGAGGTGAGTTGTGTAATTACCATCCTCCTACTTAAGACGCTCCTCCGGTGCCAGTACGTTATGGACTGCTGTCCGACACTTTGGCTGTCCACTGACCGACGACGCCTAATATCTGTAGAAACTTCAAAGCTCAGATCCAGACACTTGCCTCCTTCCAAGCTTCCCCAGCCATGCTCTCCTCCTAAGACTGGTCCACACTCACCCACAACATTCAACTCCACGATGCTCCAGCGGCTCTCTCCTTCCCCATAGCATGAATTTCTAATGTTACGATCTCCAGCCACTCTCAGCACGCCCAGACACATCTGACTCGCTCCTCTGTTCTCTCCCATGAATCAGCTCCGTCCTCTGCTCAAGCAAGCCTTGCAGCTGCTCTATCATTTAGCCAAAACATGAGGAAAAGTCAAGGTGCGTGACTGTTGTTTTCGTGGTGTGTATCTAAACAATGGGACATAACCTTACACTTTAAGACAAATATTAAGACTAGCATTACAGTTGACACTAACAGCAGTTTTCCTGTAACCTTGACGTGCCTGCAATTTTACTGCAGGCTAATAGTTACATCAAACTAGTCACCCTGTCTGCACTAAACATCTTCTAATACAACAGATCTCTAATCCATATCTATCTAACTAAGAAATAACCTAACACTTGCCAGTTTCACTCACCCCCTGTCTTTCCTCTCTGCTGCCATAGACGTCTGCCTGATATCTTTGCCACTCACCATCTTTCCCTGGACTCCCTGGTCAGTGGCCTCCTCAGAGCACTCATCGTTAACTCATCCCGGACCCAGACACTCCACTGGATCCCTTCATCAGAGACTATCACTCTTCACTGTCGTTTCCTGTTAATAAAACTTTTGCCAGAACTGACTGCCTGCCATCTGACTCCTGCCTGCTAGCTCACCTCATTCCAGTGAGTGAGCAACTATAACAGTATGTCAGGTGACATGGAGAAGACTTTGTAGCTGTCAGAAACTTTCAGCTACCTTAATCACAGTTGTACATATACCACTACATGCGCATGCTAACATCGCCCTGGAGGAGCAGCACAGCACCATTACCGACCAGCTGAATACACACTCGGAGGGAGCTGTGATAGTAGCAGGAGACTTTAACCACACAGAATTGAAGATGATGCCACTCAAACTCCACAAGAATATTAATTTCCCGACCAGAGACAAAAATATTCTGGATCAAGGTTACACCAATATCTCAGGAACCTATAATGCTGCACTATCCCCAATCCTTGGTCTGTCAGATCACATTTCACTGGTCTTGACCCCATCTTATAGACCTCTAATCTGCAGGACAAGAGCGTTTCTTAAAACTGTCAAAGTGTGGGGCGAGGAAGCTACCCCACTTTGCAGGACTGTTTTGAAAGCATACACTGGGAAGTGTTTGCACATGGAGCAGATTTAGAGGAATACATCTTAGATTAGATTAGATTCAACTTTATTGTCATTACCCATGTACAAGTAAAAGGCAACATCTAACCAGAAGTGCAATAATAGCAGTGCAGAGTGCTCAGTATCATCAGTATGAACATTCAGTACAAATTTACAGTTGATATTTACAGTAAGTTATATAAGATAATATACAATTAGTTAGTCATCCTGGCCTGCATTCACTTCTGCACTGAGACAGTATGAACCACCAAAACCATCAAGGTGTTTTTGAACCAGAAGCTATGGCTGGGCAGTAATCAGTAATGTGCGGTCCCTTCTCAAGGCTTGGGATACTACCTACCGGACAGGGGACAAACTGGCTTATAGTAAGGCCAGGAGAGGGGCATCAAAGAGGCAAAACACAGGTACAAGCAGCACACTGAGGACCACTTTACACACAGTAACAACCCTCAGAGCACATAGAGAGGTATTAAAGCCATAATGTGAAACCATATGTGAGACACTCATCAAACAAAAAAGACAAGCTATCATTATTGTGCACTCATAGCCTTGATAATGATGGATGATGAGGGAGAGAGGCCTACTTCCACCATCTAGACATTCTGTCACTGTTTTGAATGTGTCTCAGTCAGAGATACAAAGAAAATGGTTGTTCATTGAAATCTCTGTGTGGGCAGCAAAATGCTTTCAACCCTGAAAAGAACTATGTGTAATATATTATAGCATCTGGTGTGGCAACACAGTAATATGAAACTTGTCAAAAAAAAAAAACTGTCACTGACAGGGAGGCCTCTACTGCCAGTGATGAATGCAGACCAAACAACAGAGAAAAATAATGTATGGGGGGTACTGGACTGATAGTGGCACAACATGTTTTGTAAGAACGAGATGTGTCACCTGGTGCAGTTGTCAGGTTTGCCCGGCTGCACCTTCCTCTCTTCCTTTTCTCACTCTGGTTTTGCTCCCCTGATTACCCTATCGGACACACCTGCCCCACTTCCCTTGATTATCACCAGCTGCACCTGATTAGTTTTCTCCCTATTTATACCCTGCTCACCATTCACGGTCTTGCCAGTTCAGTCCCTATTGTTGGGCCCCCTATGCTTGTTGTTTTCTTTACAGTATTCCTAATTCATGTCTTTGCTACCCATACGTTTTACCTCTTGCTCCGGCTGTGCTCTCTTTTTTTTTTTTCTCGTCGGACCTCTCTTCTGGACCCTGGATCCATTCTGCTCTACGAGTCTCCACCATACAGGTGGAGTCTCCATTAACAATCTATGCATGCTCCCGTCTCCTCAGCCATCATCGCTTCAACCACAACCAGTTCAGGAGTGACCCCAGCGTCTGCAGCCCGGTCTGTAACCATCCATTTCACCATTGACTGTTTTTCTCTGCCACTGATCGACACCTGGTTACTCCATACCATTCAGCACCTATCTGTCTATTGCATTCTAAATTACACTGTACCCAGCACTGCTGGCACCGAAGTCAGCTATCTGGGTCCATCTTTATTGCTCGTTCCTTTCCGTGTACGAGCGACCATAAGAGTAGTGGTATGGCTCGCTGCTGTGTTTTGCATAGTTTCTGGACAACAGTGGAGGTCTATGGCACAGACAAATAAGCTGAACCAAGTTTATTGCCGATTTTTGTCTCTGGATGTTGCGTAAATGCCGTGTGTGTGTGTATGTGTGTGTGTGTGTGTGTGTATGTATATATATATATATA
>NW_018128194.1:32360-36913 GCF_001952655.1 Monopterus albus | reverse complement strand
TTTTTTTTTTTTTAAATCACCGATCTTATCCTTTAGTCTTCATGTGTCAACTGTAAACCCAGCTTAATGCTTTCTTAAGGTGCAGTCACACTTGCCTTCCATCCAGCACTGTAGATTTCCAGACATTACATTCAAAACCACAAATGTCAACTTGGTCCCAGAGGAAGAGTCAGAGGATCACCAGTATTCACTTGGTGAGTGGAGAGTGCTTTCTCTTTTATTTTTTTTTTTTTAAATTAATTGTATGGATGCTTGTTAGCATCCATACTATGTTATCCTATTTCTTTATTAGTGTGGATGTGAGCATCTACACTCTTATCTTCTTCTTTATTATTATTATTATTATGCAGCATCCACACTCTTATCTTCCTCTTTATTGTGTGGATGCGTATGCATCCACACTATGTTATCCAGTTCTTTATACCAACATTGAGCTCCCCTCTAGTTAAACTCATAATAAAGATGAACAATTCCAGATTCATGTCTGTGTATTCTGATTTTTTTCATCCTACACTCTGCAGTCTTGCACTATGTCACTCAGGTAAATTTTGCAAGTGTAAGCATTGGTCAAAGATAGAACAGCATGAAAAGTAAATGTATGTATTGTATTAGCATTGGTTGGATTTGTGTAAATTATGTGTGTGTGTTGATATCATTTGTTTCTACACGTTTGAAAGAATAAATCAAATCAAATCAATTGCTGCTCCGTCATTCCGATGTTTTGCCTCGCCCATCTGGTGCCACCGATCTTATCCTTTAGTCTTCATGTGTCAACTGTAAACCCAGCTTAATGCTTTCTTAAGGTGCAGTCACACTTGCCTTCCATCCAGCACTGTAGATTTCCAGACATTACATTCAAAACCACAAATGTCAACTTGGTCCCAGAGGAAGAGTCAGAGGATCACCAGTATTCACTTGGTGAGTGGAGAGTGCTTTCTCTTTTATTTATTTTTTTTAAAATTAATTGTATGGATGCTTGTTAGCATCCATACTATGTTATCCTATTTCTTTATTAGTGTGGATGTGAGCATCTACACTCTTATCTTCTTCTTTATTATTATTATTATTATGCAGCATCCACACTCTTATCTTCCTCTTTATTGTGTGGATGCGTATGCATCCACACTATGTTATCCAGTTCTTTATACCAACATTGAGCTCCCCTCTAGTTAAACTCATAATAAAGATGAACAATTCCAGATTCATGTCTGTGTATTCTGATTTTTTTCATCCTACACTCTGCAGTCTTGCACTATGTCACTCAGGTAAATTTTGCAAGTGTAAGCATTGGTCAAAGATAGAACAGCATGAAAAGTAAATGTATTGCTGCTCCGTCATTCCGATGTTTGCTTCGCCCATCTGGTGCATGTTGGAAGTCAATTTGGAATCCTGGTCTCCATTTCTTGGTCCGTGGCATCAGATCTCAGATGATTCAGTCACACAGCAGCTGTAACACACACATATGCAATTTTACAAAAAAGGATGTAGGCAAAAAATCCAAATTGGACATCAAGACCTGTAGTGTAAAGCCAGCTTTGAATACACATTTACGTACTGAATTATCTGTTACTGTGCTCAAGTCTTTAAAGCTGCATTATAATCAATCCCACTAAGAACAATTGACAAATGTGCATAAAGCTGACACCATGTGTCTCAGCATATCAATTCACGACCATGTCACTTCTTTCAACATGTCTGTCACACAGCATGGCACCTGTCACATCAGACTTCCGGTCCATGTTGGCATAAAACTGTCAATAATGTCGATGGTGAAGTCATTTATAAGGCCCGATGAATAAAAGCAGAACACTCTGTCTTTAATAAGAGTACTGGTCACAAAACAGAGGTGGGTAGAGTAGCCAAAAATTGTACTCAAGTAAGAGTACAATTCAAAATAATACTACTCAAGTAGAAGTAAAAAAAAGTACTCATCCAAAATATCTAAAACATTGCATCAAATTTAAGACTGCAAAAAGACATTGGAACACTATCTTCTCTTGAAACAGCAGCAACATCAGTGAACAGTTTGGTATAGCCTTTCAACATTTATAAATGCAGCACAATTGGGGCATGCCCCAACATAACTCCTCTCTCTGTCGCCCTCTTTCCCCCTCCCCCTCGCCCACACACACACACATTCACACCTACTTGTTTTACCTAATTTGTTGGGTCATATTGGACTATTTTCTCATCTTTAAGTTTAGCATACGTTCAGCTAGCAAAGCCATTCAGGTATCAAAATGTTCAGCTCTTCAAGGACAGTCATTTCTAAACTTCATACTTTTGAAATATTTAGCTTTATTTTGACAATCTTGCCCCATTTAAATGAATGGGGAAATTCTACACTCAGCATACTTTCAGGTATCAAAATGTTCAGCTCCTCAAGGACATTCATGCTTCTATTCAGAAGTTTTCTAAACTTCATACTTTTGAAATATTTAGCTTTAATTTGAAAATCTTGCTCCATACAAACGAATAGGGGAAATTCTACTTCAGCATACTTTCAGCTATCATAATGTTGAGCTTCTCCAAGACATCCATGCTTCTATTCAGAAGTTTTCTAAACTTCATCCTTTTACAATATTTAGCTTTATTTTGAAAATTTTCCCCCATTCAAATTAATGGGAAAATTGTACTTCAACATACTTTCAGGTAAATATGCCTTTCACGTGTCAAAATGTTCAGCATTTTCAGGGCAATCCTTCAGTACACAGCATCCACATGCATTTTTGACAGGAAATGCATTTCTCTAGTTTGATGTGGGTTCCCGGTTTCTCATATGATCCCCTGAGTTTTTGGTTTGCTTTGGTCAGATTGGTTGATTGGACTGGGTCAAGGTCAGGGCCAGTTTATTTATAGAGCACTTTATGTACAGAAGGGAATTCAAAGTGCTTTATACAGTAAAAGAGAATCAAACAAAACATCACATAATACAATACATCACAAAGGTACATGCAGAGTTTGATGTTCTGTTTTTAGCACAGTCTTCCTGTCCTTATTGTAACTTGGGATGGGGTTGCCACTCTGTCTTTATCTCAGTGAGATCTTCTTCTGAGTAGCCTTTTATGCTGCAATCTTCAGGTGAGCCAAAGGCCTTAAAACACTGTTGCACAGATCAAAGTAATACTCATACTGTTTCATACACAGACCCTAATGTTTGACAAAGGACAAAGACCATATGTTGAACATTTGTTTGATGTGGTGCAGGCAGATCCTTTGTCATCACTATTAACATAAGACTGGAGTCTGTGGTTTCTATTTCCACACATATCACTGCTAATTAACATGATTACAGTGTGGATAAGTCTGTGCTAAATACTATAGATGAGAACTTTCATTTAAAAAACAGCAGTCGCAAAATTGTATGGGTTAAGTGATGTGACTTTCAAATGTGTTTATATAGCCTAATGGGGTTGCGTCAGGAAGGGCATCCAGCAGAAAACACATGCCAAATGTCAACATGCTTGTTGTCAGTGTGACAATTTGTGGTGGCGACCCCTAAAAAAATGGGAAGAAACCAAAAGTGACTTTCTTATTTTCAGAATAAACTTTAGTAATTAATTTTGATGCTATTGATGTTTGAGATATCACTGTTGATGTTCTATAGGCATAGGAGTGATTAATTAATGACAGTAAGGGCGTATCTATAAGGGAGGAGAAATATTGTAACTGATTTTAGCTTCTGTACTGGTGGAAAAAATGTATTCATGATACATCAATAGAATTAACATCAGGGAATGTATATAATGTGAATAAAGGTGATTACAAACATCTTGTTATCCATAACTAACACATTATGCTGTTTCATTTATTTGACACTTACTTTGGAGATTGCATACAAAACATATGAGCAGGTTTTAATGTTGTCCAGCTACCACTTTTAGATTATGGTGCTTAAACAATGATCACTATTGGCCCAATAACAAACTATTTTATTCCCATAAATATCAAGTATCTCTCATATACTGTCATGTCAGTCCATATTACACACTATGATTTAGACCTGCTCCATTCTTATCAAAGGTAGGGTTGGGGATTCCTTTCAGAAGCACTTTTTGTTACATTTCTTGAATTTCTCTTTTCATCCTGATGTCAGTGAATACATTAAGTGCACTGACAACATAAAGAAATATCTGTCATCTGTGTCAGCAGCAGGGCTAAAAAACACCTGACCAATAATTTTACTCAGCCCAAGCAAAGCTAGCAAGCTATGGCAGAGGAGGTACCCACAGCAGCTTATATTTGAGAAACTTGCAACATAAAAAAAGTTGGATGTTGCAAGAAGTAAAGCTAGAATTAACATCGGTGTGGCTTCTGAATGACAGTGAAAACTGAGAGAACAAATGGGTTGGATTTCTTCAGTTGGCTACTTTCAAAATCAAGCTTCTTTGTGCTAGTTTTTCCAGAAACGCCAACTATACCTTTAATCAGAACCAGAATCAGCTTTATTGGCTAGGTGTGTCAGACACACGAAGGATTTGACTCTGGTACAGTGGCTCTCAATGTGTCAACAAGCAAGGGAATGTGCATTAGGAAAAAGATAAAAAATAATA
>NW_018128194.1:27432-31670 GCF_001952655.1 Monopterus albus | reverse complement strand
GTCAGGGATAAATGTTATTATGACGGTAAAAGTGACCATAATATTTGTCTTAATGTGTAATGTTATGTCAAATTGTTTTAGATACACACCACGAAAACAACAGCCACACACCTTGACTTTTCCTCATGTTTTGGCTAACGTTATAGCCAGCTGCAAAGAGAGACGTCGGCTGACGTTTCTGTGGAGGAGGAGGCGAGCCAACTAAGTGATGATATTGTATAGCAATTCTTGGTTCGGGGTCTTTTCTGCTTCCGGGCTGCTTGGGCAGCCTGGGGGTTGGAAGATCTCTGGACTTGAAGTGTTAATTCTTGCCTGTGACTCTTTGAATAAACCAGCACGGTTATATTTTTTATATACTCAAGTGGTCTGAGTCGTCCCTCTGAGTTCCTGGTTTGAAAGAACCGGACGAGGCTTTATAATAGAATAGAGCCTATACTCTGATGTGCCTTCTTGATGATGGTCCTGATGTTGGACCTGGGAGACAGTGGAGCCCATGAACTTGTAGGACTTCACTGCTGATACAGTGCTGCCAAGTATGGTGAGTGGGGGTAAGGTGGGAGGACTCCACTGTCATCTCCACTGTTCTGAGCGTGTTCAGCTCCAGGTTGTACACCACAGGACCAGCTGCTCAACCTCCCATCTGTAGGCTGACTCGTCGCTGTCTCAGATGAGTCCAATGACCATTGCGTTATCAGCAAACTTTAGGAGCTTGACAGAGGGGTCCTTCGAGATGCAGTCATTGTTGTAGAGTGAAAACAGCAGAGGGGAGAGTACACATCCCTGGGGGGCACCTGTGCTTATTGTCCGGGTGTTGAATGTGGTTTTCCCCAGCCTCACCTGCTGCTTCCTGTCTGTCAGAAAGCTTGTAATCCACTGACAGGTGGGAGCAAGCACAGTGAGCTGGGTCAGTGTGGTTTCAGGTATTTTCCCATTTAGGGGTCGCCACAGCGAATCGTCACACTGATGACTTGCATGTTGACATTTGGCACGTGTTTTACGCTGGATGCCCTTCCTGACGCAACCCTGATTCGAACCAGCGCCACAGTGGCGAGAGCGCTTAACCACTAACCTACCAGGGATGACTAAATACTTTCAGCAAATGGGAAAATTCAACCTCAGCATAATTTCAGCTATCAAAATGTTCAGCTCTTCAAGGACATTCATGCTTCTCCAGAATTTTCTACATCTCATACCTTTGAAATATTTTGCTTATTTTGAAAGTTTTGTCCTCTTCAAATACAGTGCCTTGCGAAAGTATTCGGCCCCCTTGAACTTTACGACCTTTTGCCACATTTCAGGCTTCAAACATAAAGATATAAAACTGTATTTTTTGTGAAGAATCAACAACAAGTGGGACACAATCATGAAGTGGAACGAAATTTATTGGATATTTCAAACTTTTTTAACAAATAAAAAACTGAAAAATT
The DNA here is from genome assembly GCF_001952655.1 of Monopterus albus. Lineage (NCBI taxonomy): Eukaryota > Metazoa > Chordata > Actinopteri > Synbranchiformes > Synbranchidae > Monopterus > Monopterus albus. The sequence goes on along the minus strand of NW_018128194.1, from coordinate 30,243 downwards.
GGGCGTGCAAAATTATTCAGCCCCTTTACTTTCAGTGCAGCAAACTCTCTCCAGAAGTTCAGTGAGGATCTCTGAATGATCCAATGTTGACCTAAATGACTAATGATGATAAATAGAATCCACCTGTGTGTAATCAAGTCTCCGTATAAATGCACCTGCACTGTGATAGTCTCAGAGGTCCGTTTAAAGCGCAGAGAGCATCATGAAGAACAAGGAACACACCAGGCAGGTCCGAGATACTGTTGTGGAGAAGTTTAAAGCCGGATTTGGATACAAAAAGATTTCCCAAGCTTTAAACATCCCAAGGAGCACTGTGCAAGCGATAATATTGAAATGGAAGGAGTATCAGACCACTGCAAATCTACCAAGACCTGGCCGTCCCTCTAAACTTTCAGCTCATACAAGGAGAAGACTGATCAGAGATGCAGCCAAGCGGCCCATGATCACTCTGGATGAACTGCAGAGATCTACAGCTGAGGTGGGAGACTCTGTCCATAGGACAACAATCAGTCGTATACTGCACAAATCTGGCCTTTATGGAAGAGTGGCAAGAAGAAAGCCATTTCTTAAAGATATCCATAAAAAGTGTCGTTTAAAGTTTGCCACAAGCCACCTGGGAGACACACCAAACATGTGGAAGAAGGTGCTCTGGTCAGATGAAACCAAAATCGAACATTTTGGCAACAGTGCAAAACGTTATGTTTGGTGTAAAAGCAACACAGCTCATCACCCTGAACACACCATCCCCACTGTCAAACATGGTGGTGGCAGCATCATGGTTTGGGCCTGCTTTTCTTCAGCAGGGACAGGGAAGATGGTTAAAATTGATGGGAAGATGGATGGAGCCAAATACAGGACCATTTTGGAAGGAAACCTGATGGAGTCTGCAAAAGACCTGAGACTGGGATGGAGATTTGTCTTCCAACAAGCCAATGATCCAAAACATAAAGCAAAATCTACAATGGAATGGTTCACAAATAAACATATCCAGGTGTTAGAATGGCTATGTCAAAGTCCAGACCTGAATCCAATCGAGAATCTGTGGAAAGAACTGAAAACTGCTGTTCACAAATGCTCTCCATCCAACCTCACTGAGCTCGAGCTGTTTTGCAAGGAGGCATGGGCAAAAATTTCAGTCTCTCGATGTGCAAAACTGATAGAGACATACCCCAAGTGACTTACAGCTGTAATCGCAGCAAAAGGTGGCGCTACAAAGTATTAACTTAAGGGGGCTGAATAATTTTGCACGCCCAATTTTTCAGTTTTTTATTTGTTAAAAAAGTTTGAAATATCCAATAAATTTCGTTCCACTTCATGATTGTGTCCCACTTGTTGTTGATTCTTCACAAAAAAATACAGTTTTATATCTTTATGTTTGAAGCCTGAAATGTGGCAAAAGGTCGCAAAGTTCAAGGGGGCCGAATACTTTCGCAAGGCACTGTAAATGTAAAAATTCAACATCAGCATACTTTCAGCTATTTCAGGTATCAAAATGTTCAGCTCTTCAAGGACATCCATGCTTCTATGCAGAATGTTTCTAAACTTCATACTTTTGTAATATTTAGCTTTAATTTGAAAATCTTGCCCCATACAAATGAATGGGAGAAATTCTACTTCAGCATACTTTCAGCTATCAAAATGTTCAGCTCCTCAAGGACATTCATGGTTCTATGCAGAATGTTTCTAAACTTCATACTTTTGTAATATTTAGCTTTAATTTGAAAATCTTGCCCCATTCAAATGAATTGGAAAATTTTACTTCAGCATACTTTCAGGTAGATATGCCTTTCAGGTGTCAAAATGTTCTGCATTTTCAGGGCAATCCTTTAGCACACAGCAACCACATGCATTTACAACAGGAAATGCATTTCTCTAGTTATTTTCTGTGGGATCTTCTACCCTTTTTTTGGCACCTTTTAAGTCCAGCATACTTTCAGCTATACAGGCCATTGAGGTCTTGATCTGTTCAACTCTTCAAGGACATCCCTGCTTGTATTTTTTTTTTTTGCTATAACATTTATACTTTTTAATCTATTCAGCTTTATTTTTTGCAATACAAGTCAATGGGAGCTCAAAGTGCTGAGTCAATGATACAGTTTTGGAGTGCCATCTGGTGGTTCATAAAATGCAGCGCAATTGGGACATGCCCCAACATTATGTCTCTCCCCCTCCCCCTCTCCCTCTCTATCCCCCCCCCGACCACACACATGTTCACACCTGCTTGTTTTACCTAGTTTGTGGGGTCCTATTGAACTATTTTCACATGTTTAATAAGTTCAGCATACTTTCAGCTAGCAAAGCCATTCAGGTATTAAAATGTTCAACTCTTCAAGGACAGTCATTTCTAAACTTCATACTTTTGTAATATTTAGCTTGATTCTGAAAATGTTGCCCCATTCAAATGAATGGGAAAATTCTACTTCAGCATCCTTTCAGCTATTTCGGGTATCAAAATGTTCAGCTCTTCAAGGACATTCATGCTTCTATTCATAAGTTTTCTAAACTTCATGCCCTTGAAATATTTAGCTTTATTTTGAAAATGTTGCCCCATTCAAATGAATGGAAAAATTCAACTTCTGCATACTTTCAGATATCAAAATGTTCACATCCTCAAGGACATTCATGCTGCTATTCAGAAGTTTTTTAAACTTCATGCCTTTGTAATTATGTTTTTTTTTTTTAATTTTGCCCCATTCAAATGAATGGAGAAATTCTACTCTGCATACTTTCAGCTATTTCGGGTATCAAAATGTTCTGCTCTCCAAGTACATTCATGCTTCTATTCAGAATTTTTCTAAACTTCATACCTTT
>NW_018128194.1:20329-21698 GCF_001952655.1 Monopterus albus | reverse complement strand
ACACAGTGGAAGGAGGCCACCTTAACTTTACTCCCACACAAATCGATAATCTTGTTGATAGTACTGCAGCCTTCCTGTGTAATACACTTGATACCATTGCCCCTCTGAAAAAGAAGGTAGTGAAACAGAGAAGGCTAGCCCTGTGGTACAGCTCGCAGCTCCGCTCCCTAAAGCAGGCATCATGAAAAATGGAAAGGAGGTGGCGCTCCACTAAGTCAGAAGAGTTTTTCATAGCCTGGAAAGATAGTTTAATAACATATAAGAAAGCCCTTCATAGTGCCAGAACCGCATTTTATTCATCACAGATTGAGGAAAATAAGAACAACCCCAGGTTTCTTTTCAGCACTGTAGCCAGGCTGACAAAGAGCCACAGTGCTGTTGAGCTTAACATTCCCTTAGATCTCAGCAGCAATGACTTCATGAGCTTCTTTACAAATAAAATCACAACTATTAGAGAAAAAAATTGGTTGGACCATTCCCGCAGCTCTCATGGATGTGCCATCTACTACAATGGCTTTAGAAACAAATGTGAGACCTCATTTATACTTGGACTACTTCTCTCCCATAGATCTCTGAGTTGATCTCAACAATTGCTTTATCTAATTCATCAACATGTCTCCTGGACCCCATCCCGACCAGGCTGCTCAAAGACGTCTTTCCCCTAATCATTGTGCTTGGGCCTGAAATGAAAATCAGGAGCATCCTGTCTCAAAGTGATGCTGAAAAACTGGTCCATGCATTTGTTACTCCCAGGCTGGACTACTGTAATTCTTTACTATCACGATGTCCCAGTAGTTCTCTAAAAACCCTCCAGTTAATCCAAAATGCTGCAGCCAGAGTAGTAACAGGAACTAGGAAGAGAGATCATATCTCTCCCATATTAGCTTCTCTCCACTGGCTCCCTGTAAAATTCTGAATAGAATTTAAAATCCTTCTCCTAACATACAAAGCCCTTAATGACAAGGCTCCATCATATCTTAAAGACCTCATAGAGCCTTATCATCCTAACAGAGCACTTCGCTCTCAAAGTGCAGGTTTACTTGTGGTTCCTAAAATCCACAGAAGTAGAATGGGAGGCAGAGCCTTTAGCTATCAAGCTCCTCTCCTATGGAACCAACTCCCAGTCTCAGTTCGGGAGGCGGACACCCTCTCTACCTTTAAGATTAACCTTAAGACTTTCCTTTTTGATAAAGCTTATAGTTAGTTTCGCGCCTCCCCTCTCCTCTCTCCCTATGCTTCTATATGCCACCATTACACATCACTAACTTTGTGTCTCCTCTCTCCTATAGTCCGTCCTTTTTCTCCCCTTGTACTTTTCTGCAGGTAGCCCTGGCCCTGGAGCTCTATGTTTCTGATGACGCGTCACTGG
>NW_018128194.1:16188-20126 GCF_001952655.1 Monopterus albus | reverse complement strand
TTTGTTGGGTTTTCCCTCTGTAATAATATTGATAACAGTAAGGTCAAATCAACGGTAAGAAGATCTGCACATCATCAGCATAAAAATGAAAGTGTATGTTATGCTTAGAAATAATTTAACCTAACGGTAGCATATATGGTGAGAAAAAAATAGGTGCCAGGGAACACCCAAGGAAAGAGGGGCTATTGCAGAGGTAGAATCGTTGATCATAACTGAAAAGGTCCTATTGGTCAGAAAAGAAATAAACCATTTGAGCACAGCACCACGCAAGCCGACGCAATAATAATTGTACATTTATGGCCACTGGGGCCCCTCTCAGTTGCCTAACAGTAAATTCCACCCCTGCTCCAAGGAAATACCCTCTTTTAAACTACCCAGTGCCAATATTAGTGTAGCAGACAAGCAGGCCTAAGCAGTTAAAGGGTTTATCTCTCAACAGCAGTCTTTTGGCCTCTATCCAAAAAAAAGTTAATATGAATTCTAATTTATCTTTCATTTGATCAATTGTAAACCCAGTTGCAGAGCTTAAGAATGAATGCCACTATTTTGTAATGTAATTTCCTGAACATGACCTGAGAAAGAATTTATTTGTGGGGTAAACTTTTCTTTTTCTCTGCAGACATGGCATCTCAAATGAACAAGCAGCTGTTGGCTGAGCTATTATGACTGTAGAGCTAAGCACTATTGTTGATTTATTTTTAATGAGTTTTCCAATTATGCAGGCAATAATACCCATTAGAACTTATGCAAGAACCCGGCTGTGAAGCAGGCCTGTGATTTACAACTTCTGCTTTCAGCTGCAGCATTGATATACTCCCTGGATGCATTGTGAGGCGAGGAGTCCTTACTCAGAAACACGGGAGTCAGGTGTGGATGAAAGCACATTATGTCTCACTATTTGCACGCCAATTTCTTTGTTTTTATTGGATGTAACAGTTCTGTTTTGCTCTCATTTTAACATTTTAAGAAAAACTGTGTGTGTGGGTGTGTCAGTTGATTCCTGACAGGAACATTAATCATTGACTGTGGGCAGACAGATCAATATGGAAAGGTTTGCGTCCAGCCCCTGCTAGAAACATTTCTCAGTCAGAGTGCTGGAGTTACAGACTGTAAATCAGGGTTTATTTGTCAAATCAGTGGCAGGTTTAATGGCTGTTGGCAGCAGCTAATGTCATAAACACACAATCCTTCTCTCAGCTGCTTTTTACTGTCACTGGTGTGCTGTGAAAACACTGGCTGAGGAGGTGGGACACAGAATGCAAGGTTACTGCACAAAGTCTGCTTAAAATGCTTTACACTTCTCTTTAGGCTATGATAATCAATATTAATAGACAATGCTGGAGTTGCTGAGTGTTTTAGCCATTCAAACACAAATAAATTTACTTTAGTGAGGAAAGAATTGCCTGATGTGACAACAAAAAATTATACTCTTGCCTTTATTAGTAATTTATTTTGTTTATTGCCTTTTTTCTCTCCTTCACACATAGTCATAACTCAGTACTAAGCCTCCTTCACTATATTGAGCAGTTACACACCACACATTACACTTATATTCCTGCATTCCTAGTTAAATGTCCTGTAACCTGTTTTGTCTTCCATGTTCTGTACTGTTAATGCCCTTTGTTTTGTACTGTAGTAAAAACAAACAAATAAAAAATAAAAAAGACCTTATTCTACTTTATATACAGTATATATCCTTCACTTGTTTCCCTTATGTACCATAAAAACACTATTGACTGTTCTAAAGGCACTTTCTACAACTTATTTTTTGTACAAAATAACACATTTGCATTTATCTTGTATCACATAAAGCATTCAGGGACATGTTAACTGACTATTAAATTTCAGATCTTCCTCATCCAAATCTATGTTAGTGAATGATTTGATAAGTGAACATCACACTGATTTAGTGTCTTTCACTGAAACCTGGTTACAGCAGGAAGAATATGTCAGTCTAAATGAATCCACCCCACCTAGTCATAGTAACTGTCACAGGCCGAGGTGGAGGTGTGGCAGTGATCTTCGACTCAAGACTGTTAATCAGCCCTAAACTTAAAAATAGTTGTAACTCATTTGAAAGCCTCACTCTGAGTTTCTCACACCCAAACTGGAAAACTCAAAAGCTAGTTCTATTTGTTATTGTATACCGTCCACCTGCCCCTTATTCAGACTTTTTAACTGAATTCTCAGACTTTGTCTGATTCAGTGCTTAGTATAGATAAAATAATCATAGTGGGTGACTTTAATATTCATGAAGATGCTGACAATGACAGCCCCAACAGTGTATTCAATTCATTATTAGATTCAATTGGCTTTTCTCAAACTGTAAATAAACCCACTCACTGTTTTAATCGCACTCTTGATCTTGTTCTGACATATGGCATCGAAACTAAACACTTAATAGTTTTTGCCCAAAACCCTCTTCTGTCTGACCATTTTCTAATATATTTTGAGTGTACATTAATGGATTATACACAATGTGGGGAAAATTTTCTTTATAGTAGATTTAAGGAAATAATTCCATCATATTTACTTCAGTGCCATGTGACAACACAATGGAGGGGCGGCCACCTTAACTTTACTCCCACACAAGTCGATAATCTTGTTGATAGTGCTGCAGCCTCCCTGTGTACAACACTTGATACTGTTGCCCCTCTGAAAAAGAAGGCAGTGAAACAGAGGAGACGAGTCCCATGGTACAGCTTGCAGCTCCGCTCCCTAAAGCAGGCATTACAAAAACTGGAAAAGGAGGCGGTGCTTGACTAAGTCAGAAGAGTTTTTCCTAGCCTGGAGAGATAGTTTAATAACATATAAAAAGACCTTTGTACTGAGTGAGCCACATATTATTCATCACTGATAGAGGAAAATAAGAACAACCCCAGTTTTCTTTTCAGCACTGTAGCCAGGCTGACAAAGAGCCACCGTGCTGTTGAGGTTAATATTCCCTTAGATCTCAGCTGTAATGACTTCATGAGCTTCTTTACAAATAAAATCACAACTATTAGAGAAAAAATTGGTTGGACCATTACCACAGCTTTCATAGATGTGCTTTAGAAACATCTGTAAGACCTCATTTATATTTAGACTGCTTCTCTCCCATAGATATCTCTGAGTTGACCTCAACAATTTCTTCATCTAAATCATCAACATGTCTCTTAGACCAGGCTGCTCAAAGATGTTCTTCCCCTAATCAGCACATCCATAATAGATCTAATCAACTTCTCTCTATTAACATGACTTCAGCTCAGCATTCAATATGATCATTCAGGACATACTTTCAGACCTCCAGATCCCCCTCTCCACTTAAGGACCTTCTAACAAACCGCCCACAGCGTGTCAGACTCGGCCCCCACCTATCCTCCACCCTCACTCTCAGCACTGGCTCCCCACAGGGCTGTGTGCTGAGCCCCCTATTGTATGCACTGTACATGCCCCCACCTGTCAGTGGATTACTAGCTTTAGGACAATAAGCACAGGTGCTGTTTTCACTCTACACCAACGACTGCATCTTGAAGGACCCCTCTGTCATGCTCCTAAAGTTTGCTGATGATACAACAGTCACTAGTCTCATCCAAGATGGTGACGATTCAGCCTACAGATGGGAGGTTGAGCAGCTGGTCCTGTGGTGTAGCCGCAACAACCTGGAGCTGGACACACTCTAAACAGTGGAGATGACAGTGGACTTCAGGAAGAACCCTCCCACCTTACCCCCGCTCACCATACTTAGCAGCACTGTATCAGCAGTCCGAGTCTGTTCTCTGCACCTCCATCACTGTCGGGTTTGGCTCAGCAACCAAACAGGACAAGTACAGTCTTCAGCGGACAGTCTGGACTGCAGAAAACGTCATTGGTGTGAGCCTGCCCTACATGGAGGACCTGTACACCACATAGGCCAAGAGGAGGGCAGAGAAGATCATGGCAGACTCCTCACACCCCGG
>NW_018128194.1:0-5284 GCF_001952655.1 Monopterus albus | reverse complement strand
CCTTCCTTTTATATGTCACATTAGGAGGTTCTGACCTCTTCTCCCCAAAAAAGACACTTTGCCCCCACAGAGAGGATGGAAGTTCAGATACAGATGGTGAGCTCAATGTTGTGCATTATGAGATTTTCCAGAAACTCCTGTCTTTTGGCAAAGAACTCTGCTGATTTTCTTACCGTAACTCATTACTTAAAAGATTAATAGAGTACTAAGTTAGAGCTGTAATTGGGCCTGAAAAGTTAGGCCCGGCCCGAGCCCGACAAGTACATTTTTGATTGACAGCCCGACCCCGTTTACAGCCCGACATTATTCAAATGTGCGCACAGCGCGCACACAGCTTTTGCCAAGAATGAGTCATTTATACATGTTTTAACATAATTTATTGATACTGTATTGAACATCTCAGCACTCTAAATGGGCCTACAAGTAAAAAAGGAAAAACATTACAAATTGCAATTATTAATTATTTATTGAGATATTGAGGATGAATTATAAATTGAGATAAATTCTAAATTAACATGGGTTGGCAATAATGAAGATTCACCACTTCTCTCCACAATTCGGCCTCAATGGTGCTGAAATTTAATAAAAGAATAATGCCAACATTAGCCCAAATACTCTGTCTACATCATGCATTTAAGAGTCAATTAATATTTAGTTATAATTTGAAAAACCTTAGTATACTCACCAAGATTAGGCTACAAGTTTTTGCGGAGGAAAATAATTGAATCAACTGTAGATGGCTTCAGCGCGGTCCTGTGCTCACTGATGGTGCGTCCAGCAGCACTGAACACCCTTTCACTGCTGCTGCTACTGGCCGGGATGCATAGTACTGATCTGGCTAATTTTGCAAGTTTTGGGTAGTAAGGTGTGTTGATCTTCTACCAGCCAAGAACATCCATTTAATTTTCCATGACAGCCGTTTTAATGTAGCGAGTGACCTCGTCATCTTCACCATCAGCTTGCTGTACATTTTCCCACTCCACAAAATTCGCTCTTTTTGCCCGAGGAGGACTGGTGGTGGGTTCGACTTCGGAGAGCTCTGGGTCTCGAATCTGTGCACCTGCAGCCATGGCTTGCAGAAGAGTGCGGACATGAGCATGCACGGCCTCCCTGTCTGAGTGTGACAACATTCTCAGCTGGTTAAAATTTGGCCAGAGAAATGTTGCGATCTTGTGAAGGTCCTGTATTATCACTTTACGCACAAGCCAGTCTTCGTGCTGTTTACGCACGACAGCTTGCTGAGGGGAGTCCAGGGCATTGGGCTGACAGTGGCGTTTCAGTTTCTCACACCAGAGACACACAAGATTAAGTGTTGGATACTTGTCTCCCTCAAGTTCCCGCTGTGCTTCATAGAATGGCTTCAGAAAGTCTATCAAAAAGCCCAGTGTGTCCGGTGCTATTTTTTCAATGCGTGCGCTCTCCCCTCGTGCCTCCAGCTTTTCATTGAGCTCTTGATAAATGGCCTGTATAGAGCTTAGTGTGAGGTACACCGTACTAAACCGAGTGTCTCCCATCTGCAGCAATGTTGTTGACAGTTGCACAGCCAACCCCGACTGTTTAACGTACTTGACTAATGATTTAGCTGCAGAAATTGTATCGCCTATGTCCGGAGCACCATCGGCTTTGGATAACTCAGCAATGTCGAATCCGTGGCGCAGTACCATATTAATGACATGATCAATGCAGTCCAATCTATGGTATGGCCGCAGTTTGCCCCCTCATTCCATACAATTTTGCTGAGAGAGGAAGCGTCAAGGCCAAACTTTGCCACCAGTAGTTTCAATATCTCCTGTCTGATATTTTCTCCTGTTTTTGCCTCTTCCAAAGGAAACGTAGTTGTCAGGGTTTTATTAACCAGTTCCTTATCCTCACTTATGAAATGGCATGTGATCGTCAAATAACTAATTTTCCGATAATCTTCTGTCCACATGTCTGTGGTCATTGCGACTGTGCCATCATCCTAATACAGTCTTAAGTTTCTGTACTAAAGCTTCCCTCTTTTCTTCTACAATGCCAGTGCACCTCTTCGCAATTGTCACATGGCTGGGAATAACAGAGTTTACGGGAACCCTCCCATACGCAGCCCCGACATTAATTAGTTCTTATGCCAGCTCTTCAAACCTCTCGCCATTTACGATGTTAAAAAGCCTGATGTCTTTACAGCAAAAACTGACACACTTCTCCGTCATCGCTTGTTTCACCTTTTCAGGGATGGGTTTTGATGTTGCAACAAACGATTTGATTGTACGTTGATTCTGGGGTTGATTCTGGGGCCTGGCACAGCATCGCTCAACATGCCTTCTCAGCGAGGAATTCCCGGTCGTTTTGCTGTCGTATTTTAAGAGAACGTTACATTTCTTGCATTTTACATAACCCACTGGGTCATTGTTCTTGTTATGCACATGTTCAAAATGTTGCCACACCTCAGACTTAGCTGCTGCTGCTGTAACCAAAAAATAGTCGCCAGAGGCAAGCTTTTGTTTCACCTCATCCATTTTCGTTCTTCGCAATGCATCTTTCTCACACTAATTGAAACTCTATACTAAGTTAGTCTCACTTGCATTGATTACAATACTTGTCAATATTTCATCCTATCTAAGCCATCCTAATATTTGTCTGTTACTACTGTAGATCAGAGTCCAGGAACAAGCGAAACTAAGAGGCCCTTAGAGAAAAAGAAAAGAGGAAAACGGGCCAAGACAGTGGAAGCAGTGGGTAAGTTGAAACATTCAGTCCAGAGACTGTCTAAAATAACTCATTACTTAAAAGATTAATAGAGTACTAAGTTAGTCTCCATTGCATTGATTACAGTACTTGTCAATATTTCATCCTATCTAAGCCATCCTAATATTTGTCTGTTACTACTGTAGATCAGGGCCCAGGAACAAGCCAACCTAAGAGGCCCTTAGAGAAAAAGAAAAGAGGAAAACGGGCCAAGACAGTGAAAGCAGCGGGTAAGCTGAAACATTCAGTCCAGAGACTGTCTAAAAGAGCTATTGCCATCCTGCAGTTTTTTTTCAATATTGATGCAAATATATTTAAAGTAAAGCTCTGAGTTGGCACCGCAATGTAGCATCCTCTTTTATATTTCAAAATACTGAAACTGAAGAACAAATTAACTGTCCAAATGCATAAAAAATACTTGCAATCTGGAGTGTAGTTTAAAGCTACCTTTAGGAGCTTTCTGTGACAGAAAGTTATACATGAGAACTGACCAAATACCCACATTGTGGTCTATGCATTTAAGGTTGCACAATGTAAATTGTATGCTCTCCCATTTGCAGAATCTCCCATAGTAAAGGTGAAAAGGCCATGGAGGCCATGGAGTGAAGCAGAAAGAAATGCTGTACACAGACATTTGGCAAAGTTTATGGCAGAGCGCCTAGTTCCAGGAAAAGAGCATTGCATGAGATGCATAACAGCAGAAAAAGCCTTGGGTCAACGATCTTGGAAAGATGTGAAGAACTTTGTGAATAACACAATTGTTACTCTCAACCGAAGGGACGACATCTTAAGTTCTGATTTTCTTGTATAAAACTATTCATTTTTACTGTTTCTATGTTTTGTTTTGGGGTTTTCTTTGTTCTGACACAGTTAACTAATTGCCTGTAGGGTAATTGTGGGAAAGTGTTTGTCTCTGTGCATCAGAAATGTTATAGACTGGCGATTTGTCCAGGGTTCACCTGCTTTCATTTGGGCTTGTTAACAGCCCTTCTGCAACCCCCTACAGTATATGCAGGGTGGGTGTTGTTAGAGAGTTAAATTTTAACAAAATTAAATAAATGCAAATCTGTTTACTGTAGTTGACCTGTCTTGTAGCTTTATTTGATGATTTTTGGTAATGTGTATTTTGCTGAAGTGTTTTGTAAATGTGCACTTTCATACAATAGCCTATAGATGTCTTAATTTAAAATACAATTTAAAGAGTTGTATTGATATTTGAATACTTTATGCTAAAACCTGAAATGGTAGCCAAGAATGACTGAAAGCTAAAGGGGAACAAAACTAAAAAACAAAGATAATTAAAATCATCTACTAAGAAGCAAGCACAATAGCGCCCCCATCAAAAGGTCCTCACTCCAGTGGTTGAATGCTTACTTTTTCTCTGTGATTTTTCCATAAGCTGAGGTGAAAATGGGAGTCAGTGAGCCCTCTAGTGTTGAAATGTAGCATGCATTTGTCTGCAAGTATAGCAGAAATGGTGGTCCTCACTCCCAATGTACATTTACCTGGACCTCACCTCGCTGCTCATACAGGAATGTGTGTGTGCGGGTGTGTAGGTGTTTGTGTCTGTGTGTGTGTGTGTGTGTGTGTGTGTATGAGAAAGAAAGAGTAGTCCTACACCCTGAGGACTACTAGGGTGTGGCTATTGAAATGAGGCATAAAATATAAACAGTAATTATGCAAAAACTGTAAAAAATATCAAAAAGCTGTGTACATTATGAATAGCTGAATGAGTTGCTGAATAGATAAGTTGAAATGGTGTTTTTAGCTGAAGGTATGCTGAAGTTATTAAGATGTGAAAATTTTTCCAATTCATTTGAATGGGGCAAAATTTGTTGAAAAAAAAATGCTATAAAGCTGAAGAAGTATAAATGTTACAAACAGGAAAAATACAAGCACACGTCCTTAAAAAGCTGAACATGTTGATACCTCAATGGCTTTTGTAGCTGAAACTGTGCTGAACTTATAAAGATGTGAAAATTGTCACATTCATCCCCACAAAGTAGGTAAAGCGAGCAGGTGTGTGTGTTTGTGAGTGAGTGAGTGAGTGAGTGAGTGAGTGTGTGTGTGTGTGTGTGTGTGTGTGTATGTGTGTGAGTGAGTGAGTGAGTGAGAGAGAGACAATTACCAATTACACCCTGTGGACTACTACAGTGTGGCTATTGAAATGGGGAAAAAAAGTTGAATTTATTAAAAACTATGAAAGTTATAAAGATGATTGTTGCACCATTGGTGGCTGAACTTCTCACGAGTTGAATAGAGTTGAAATGGCGTTTCTAGCCCAAGGTATGCCTGAGATATTAAGGTTCAACTTCTCACGAGTTGAATATAGTTGATGAGAATCGAGCAAACGTGCATTTCTGTATTCAGTTTCAAACCAATAGAGCACCCTGTTGTGTTAGTACACTGTTGTATTATGTCATGATATTAAACTGAAGGAACCGTGGCGTTTTATAATTACAAAGACGTTTTCCTTCCAGCGCATATTATTTGACTGCAAGTCAGGGAGAGAGAGCGAGAGACGTGGCGACGTGCAAACGTGGCATCCAATATTAATATA
>NW_018128193.1:651105-654759 GCF_001952655.1 Monopterus albus | reverse complement strand
GTTTGAACATAAGGTTTGTCAAGAAAGGAGTTGGCAACAATGTCAGGGACACTCTGAAAACCCAGCATCATCATTGCTGCATTCAGGGGCACTCAGAAATTCCAGCTTTGAGAGTCGCAAAAGTTATATTCGGTGACTTCTATACCTGAAATGCATTACTTCAAACGCTCAGCCTATCTATCATACAATTACTCAGTTGTGCATAATGCTGTCAGGTTAAATAGAGGTATGAGCAAAAAGTCAAAAATAATGCACATAATAATGCTCCCTTCATGAAACACTTCAGCACTTAGTTCACCCCAGTAATGCTTTTTATGTTCCACAATTTTAATCAATGCAGTTCATCTCTTTATTAAACTACTTATTCTATCAATATTTTAAGACATTTTCTTTGTCAACATACCATTTACCTTTCACCTTTTTAAGCATTACTTATAAGACCTCCACTTCTTAAGCTAATTGTGTGCTTAATACAGGCACACATACAGTTGTTCAGAACTTTCAGCTGCAGAAGCCATTTAAATAATGAAGGATTTACCAGTGGAAAAGGGGTTAAATACTAAAACGATTATAGCCTATCCATATTCATAAGCTACTTTTATACTACATTTAGCCCAGTTTTAAAATGTTCAAGTCATCAAAGCTGCATTATAATCAATGTCACTAAGAAAAATCATCATAATTCCAGAATATGTAATGTTCAAAGTGTGACCAATAACAATACAAGGAGTGACCATTCATAGTTCAGTGTCACATGTGGCTCGGACTTCAGATAGTTTTTTTTTTTATTTGCACTCATCACAGTAATGTACAGTACACCTGTATATTTCAGTGCAGGGAAACCGATTCACAACCTGACAGTTGTCGTCATGTCAGTAACACTTTAAATGATCTGTATAGCTAGTGATATGGAACCTCAGCTTACCTTTAATTCTCTTACAGGCTGTGATTGTACACAATAAATCAAGCTTAATTTCTCCAAAGCCAAACATTATAATGTTACTGATCTTTATGAGAATATGCTTTGGTGTGTGCCCACCAATACTGATTCTATTTAGTAGCTTCTCAGCATCATTATGGGTAATTGCAGGGTATGAGAGATGAAAAACAATGTTTGAAAAGCAAAAGTGGCTTTATTTTAAATAATTTATTGTGTGTCTGTGTGTGAATATATACAGTGCCTTGCGAAAGTATTCGGCCCCCTTGAACTTTGCGACCTTTTGCCACATTTCAGGCTTCAAACATAAAGATATAAAACTGTAATTTTTTGTGAAGAATCAACAACAAGTGGGACACAATCATGAAGTGGAACAAAATTTATTGGATATTTCAAACTTTTCTAACAAATAAAAAACTGAAAAATTGGCCGTGCAAAATTATTCAGCCCCCTTAAGTTAATACTTTGTAGCGCCACCTTTTGCTGCGATTACAGCTGTAAGTCACTTGGGGTATGTCTCTATCAGTTTTGCACATCAAGAGACTGAAATTTTTGCCCATTCCGCCTTGCAAAACAGCTCGAGCTCAGTGAGGTTGGATAGAGAGCGTTTGTGAACAGCAGTTTTCAGTTCTTTCCACAGATTCTCGATTGGATTCAGGTCTGGACTTTGACTTGGCCATTCTAACACCTGGATATGTTTATTTGTGAACCATTCCATTGTAGATTTTGCTTTATGTTTTGGATCATTGCCTTGTTGGAAGACAAATCTCCGTCCCAGTCTCAGGTCTTTTGCAGACTCCATCAGGTTTCCATCCAGAATGGTCCTGTATTTGGCTCCATCCATCTTCCCATCAATTTGAACCATCTTCCCTGTCCCTGCTGAAGAAAAGCAGGCCCAAACCATGATGCTGCCACCACCATGTTTGACAGTGGGGATGGTGTGTTCAGGGTGATGAGCTGTGTTGCTTTTACGCCAAACATAACGTTTTGCATTGTTGCCAAAAAGTTCGATTTTGGTTTCATCTGACCAGAGCACCTTCTTCCACATGTTTGGTGTGTCTCCCAGGTGGCTTGTGGCAAACTTTAAACGACACTTTTTATGGATATCTTTAAGAAATGGCTTTCTTCTTGCCACTCTTCCATAAAGGCCAGATTTGTGCAGTATACGACTGATTGTTGTCCTATGGACAGAGTCTCCCACCTCAGCTGTAGATCTCTGCAGTTCATCCAGAGTGATCATGGGCCTCTTGGCTGCATCTCTGATCAGTCTTCTCCTTGTATGAGCTGAAAGTTTAGAGGGACAGCCAGGTCTTGGTAGATTTGCAGTGGTCTGATACTCCTTCCATTTCAATATTATCACTTGCACAGTGCTCCTTGGGATGTTTAAAGCTTGGGAAATCTTTTTGTATCCAAATCCGGCTTTAAACTTCTCCACAACAGTATCTCGGACCTGCCTGGTGTGTTCCTTGTTCTTCATGATGCTCTCTGCGCTTTAAACGGACCTCTGAGACTATCACAGTGCAGGTGCATTTATACGGAGACTTGATTACACACAGGTGGATTCTATTTATCATCATTAGTCATTTAGGTCAACATTGGATCATTCAGAGATCTTCACTGAACTTCTGGAGGGAGTTTGCTGCACTGAAAGTAAAGGGGCTGAATAATTTTGCACGCCCAGTTTTTCAGTTTTTTATTTGTTAAAAAAATTTGAAATATCCAATAAATTTTGTTCCACTTCATGATTGTGTCCCACTTGTTGTTGATTTTTCACAAAAAAATTACAGTTTTATATCTTTATGTTTGAAGCCTGAAATGTGGCAAAAGGTCGCAAAGTTCAAGGGGGCCGAATACTTTCGCAAGGCACTGTAAATATATAATAATGGACCTAAAAGATATTGACATAACACAATAGTTACTGTGGTGCATTGTGGGTCAAAGGACAAACTAGCTGACAGTAATTTATCCTGTCCTAGTAGAGCACATCACACAGCACTGTCAGTCAGACCAACACAGGCTGGATGTGCTTGTGGTGGAAAGTTGATGTCAGGATGTTCCAATGCCACTCTGAAGAATACTGCAAATTGAATATAAGCGATTATAAATTCATGTGATGAGTACTCTGTAGGATGTCAGGTTTTCAACATAAAAGCCAAGATTGCTAATTAAGCTCACATAAGAGCCCTGAAACATGCCAAATTTTTAAAATTAAAGCCCAGCTCACACAATAAGATTACATGAAGATCCTTCAAGCCTGTGTAAGGGACAATTATTTTCATCAATGAACATTTTTGTTTGTTTGGTTTTATTGCTGTTGTTGTTTTAATTAATCACTTTTTCTACAAGACTTCACTGAAAAAGGTCCATTACAATTTCGTCAGAACTCAAGGCAGCAATCTTCAAATTCCTTCTTTCATTAGACCAACAGTACAAACTCCCTGATATTCACTTTTCAGTTATATACAACAGAGCAAATCTTCACATTTGGGTTGCTACAACCAGAGAATGTTTGGCATTTGTCAGTGCTATTTGACTCTGATTTTGAAACTGATTTTCCAAATTTGCTGGCAGCTCATTTTCTATGTATTGACCAGTTAATTAACTGATTAATCACTTTAGCTCTAATCTCCTTCCTCAGTGTCTTGACCTTCACTGAGTGGCTTGACAAATGCAGCCATGCTGCTGACTAGAGATAAACATGTCATTTAAATTTGACA
>NW_018128193.1:648873-649355 GCF_001952655.1 Monopterus albus | reverse complement strand
AGCCATAACGGATAAAATGGAGCATTTGGAAGTACAGTCCAAGCGAAAAAACCTGATCTTCAAGGGAATCAAGGAGTCAGCTGGAGAAAGCTGGACGGAAGCGGAATGTAAGGTGAAGGAAATATTAAGGGAGAAACTGCAAATTCATCAGGAAATTGAAATGGAGCGGAAAACAGAGTCAGGAAACCTACTGATCAGGGACCGAGGGCGATGATGGTAAAGTTGATGAAAGAGAAAGATAAGGCACACATACTGCAACAAGCAAAGAAGCTTAAAGGATCTAATATTTATATAAATGAAGATTACACCGAGTCTGTGAGGAAGAGAAGAAGGGAGTTGATGCCGATGTTAAGGGAGGCCAGGGTGAGGGGAGACATCGCGTTCCTGCGGTATGACCGACTAGTGACTCGTCCTCGGAACCAGAATCCAGGATCTATGACCAGCACCCCACGGACCAGTATGCCCCGACAAGGAGCGTACGA
>NW_018128193.1:640382-644758 GCF_001952655.1 Monopterus albus | reverse complement strand
CAGGTATGAAAATGTTCAGCTCTTCAAGGACATTCATGCTTCTTTTCAGGAGTTTTCCAAACCTTATGCCTTTGAAATATTTAGCTTTATTTTGAAAGTTTTGCCTCCCCACTCAAATGAATGGGATAATTCTACATCAGCATAACTTACAGGTATGAAAATGTTCAGCTCTTCAAGGACATTCATGCTTCTCTTCAGGATTCTTCTAAACTTCATACTTTTGAAATATTTAGCTTTATTTTGAAAGTTTTGCCCCATTCAAATGAATGGGGAAATTCTACTTCAGCATACTTTCAGCTATTTCAAGTATCAGAATGTTCAGCTTTTCAAGGGCATTCCGGCTTCTCTTAAGGATTTTTGTAAATGTTATACCTTTAAGTTATATAGCTTTATTTTGAAAGTTTTGCCCCATTCAAATGAATGGGGGAATTCTACTTCTGCATACTTTCAGCTATTCCAGCTATTAAAATGTTCATCTCTTCAAGGACATTCATGCTTCTATTCAGAGGTTTTCTAAATTTCATACTTCTGAAATATTTAGCTTTATTTTGAAAATGTTCCCCCATTCAAATGTATGGGAAACTTGTACTTCAGCATACTTTCAGGTAGATATGCCTTTCAGGTGTCAAAATGTTCAGCATTTTCAGGACGATCCTTCAGCACATAGCATCCACACGCATTTTCCACAGGAAATGAATTTCTCTAATTATTAGTTTCTTCTGTATGTTTTTCGCCGCTCATATCCCTCCACATGCTTTCAGCTAGACAACCGATTCTGGTATCAAATTGTTCATCTTTTTAAGGACATTATGGTGTGTACACTCAGCTTTTTTATAACTTTCTTACTTTTTAATAAATTCTGCTTTTTTCATAAAAATTTTCCCATTGAAAAAGAATGGACAAATTTTCATATTTTAATATCGTCAGCATACCTTCAGCTAAAACCACCTATTCAGCAACTCTTCAGCTAATCATACCGTAAACAGCTTTTTGATATTTTTTTATTGTTTTCGTATAATTACCATTTACATTTTATGTCTAATTTCAATAGCCACACTATAGTACAGGGGTCGGCAACCCGCGGCTCTTTCATCCCTCTGAAGCGGCTCCCGGTGGCTTTTGAAAATAATTGAGTATTTAATTAAAATGTATTTTATTTTAGTTCATTCATTTTTACAATGTAATTATAAATTTGAAGATTATTGTGATCTTGTAACATTTAAATAAAACGTCTTAAAAATTTTGGTCACTCTTAATATGCGTCACAACCACCAATGTGTGACACCCGCCAGCGCGTGATTTCTTGAACTTTTCGAACCCCAGGTAGGCCGACTATGGAGAATTCTATGAAAAGAAAAGTGTCTGAAGAAAACAATGTTCAATGCTACGTGGGCAGATTAATTTGCCTTCATTCCTGATGAGAGTGGTTTACCAGTATGCTTAATATGTAATGAAAAACTAGCAAACAACAAAAAGTCAAATGTTGCAAGACATTTCCAGAATAAACACGCAGCTTTTGCTCAAAAATATCCGGATGAGATGAGAGAAATAAAAACATTTTGGAACTGATGGGGAAGCTTGATCTGAGCAAAAATCACTTCAAGAAGTGGATGAAGTCTGCAAATTCAAGTACATATGCTAGTTTTGTGGCTGCTCAGGAAATAGGCACGGGAAGCCGTTCACAGATGGAGAATATATAAAAGAATCTTTCATTATAATTTCAGAATATCTATTCACAGACATTAAAAACAAGAGTGAAATTGTGCAGAAAATCAGGGATATGCCCCTCTCTGCAAAGACTGTCAAAGACAGAACCATAAAAATGGCAGAAGACATCACCAGACAGCAAATTAAAGACATCAATTTAGCTGTGGCCTACTCAATTGCCTGTGATGATTCTAAAGACAAAGGTGTTATTGAATAAATAGCGCTGTTCTGCTGGTATGTAAACTCTGCTGGGCCACAGGAAGAAATGATTGAGTCGATACCACTATGTAGAAAGAAACCAACAGGCACCAAGTATGACAGGAGTGCAGATGGGCTTTTGGGCTTTACTGCAGAAGTTGCTGGACAGAAAGCTGCAGACTTTTCACTGCATCCTGCACCCAGAGGCACTGTGTGCTCAAACATTTCCTCTGAAATGTGCAAAAGTAATGACTGTTGTCATTCAAATTGTCAATAAAATAATGGCAAAAAGGTTTAAATCACCGTCAGTTCCGTTTGTTACTGGATGAGCTGGAAAGCACATATTCTGATCTCCTGCTGCACAACAAAGTTCGGTGGCTGTCCAGAGGGGAGGTGCTGAAACGCTTTGCCGTGTGTCTGGAAGAAGTAAAACCTTTCCTGGGCAGCAAAGGGCTCACATTTCCTTCAGCACATAGCATCCACATGCATTTTTGACAGGAAATGCATTTCTCTAGTTATTATTCTGGGATCTTTCATCCGTTTTTTGGCACTTTTTAAGTCAAGCATAGTTTCAGCTATACACGCCATTCAGGTATCTACCTGTTCAGTTCTTCAAGGACATTCCTGTTTGTATTCAACTTTTATATAACGTTTATACTTTTTAATTATTCAGCTTTTTGTTTACAATACAAGTCAATGGGAGCTCAAAGTGCTGAGTCAATGACAGTCCTGGAGTTCCAGGACTCCTCTCCCCTCACACACACACCTACTTATTTTATCTACTTTGTGGGGACCAATTGGAATATTTTCACATCTTAAGTTCAGCATACTTTCAGATATCAAAATATTCAGGTCTTCAAGGACATTCCTACTTGTATTTATTGCATCTCATTCTTCAAATTATTCAACAAAGAACTTCAGCCATTTTTCTCCACTATTTCAACAAAGAACTTCAGCTATTTCTTCTCATCCTTCAGCTGTTTCAGCAATTGATTTCAGGCATTTTCAGGATGATCTTTCAGAATATCAACATCCACACGCATTTACGAAAGGAAATGCATTTCTCTAGTTTGAATTTCCTTTTTGAAAAGAATTCTAATGAATATTTCATTTTGTCTTACAGGTGCCCTGGTGTCCAATACCTCTCTTGTCCCTATCCTAGCTGTCCCACTCTGTTTTTTGGAATTTTGGACAGCTTGATGAACTTTGAAACACTTTGATGAATGTATTTCTTGGAACACATTTATTGGTGCCCTTGTTTATAGACGTGCAGGTTACTGGTACCTAGTCTGCCTATCTTTATTGATCTGAGAGTCTCTCTGCTCTCCTGCCCTATCTGTCCTGTCTTCTGATAAATCCAATTGGCAATAGACACTAATTCTATATTTTTGCTAATTGGTCATAAATTTGGAAATATTGTACTTGCAAATAAAACATTAATTAGTAATAGAATATTGTTTATGCAGCAGATTTTTTCCCCAACATTTTATTAAAAAAACAAAGAATATTTAATTTGACCTTTTTTCAGTCATAGATCAACCATTGGTTCATAACTTATATAACTCATAAATATATTGATAGTGCTCACTTTAAATTCATATTCAAGGAGCACTGATGAGGACTGATGCAGAAGTTGCTCTTTTTATGCTGGACAGGTGGATAAATTGTTTGCTATTGTTAGGGTCAATACAATGTTGTTCAATGAGGCGTTGAAGCTGTCTTTAGTTATGTCCAATCAAACCAGCTTGTCTCATTCCCTTAAAGAGCAGGCCAGAAACCTGACACACTGATGTCATTGATGTCACCACATGGAAATACGGGGTAGGAAGGGAAAAGTTCTTTCCGGTGTCTTTTTCTTTCACCAATTATGTACTCCATTCATAAATTATGAAGACGAAATGTATTTATTTATTGTAAAAGTATTCCATATACAGTAAATACCCCCTCATCAGTTTGCTAATATCAGAGCTTTTGTGCATAGAAGAAAAAGTCTCCGGTCCTGTAACCAGTAGGAATTATAAAGCATAATTTACTTGCAGCTGCATCCAGTGTGCGAGATAAAAAAGATAAATCACATTTAGCCAAGTATGTTACACACAAGGAATTTGTTTCCGCTACAGAACCGAGGAAGTGTCGGAAGTCAGCCACTTCCTCATCGGGTTTCAGATGATGGAAAGAATATTCAGTCACAAAACACCACAAAATACCAAAGTGCACTTAATTATAATTACCTTTATTCACAGATGCGCATCTGGAGATCACAGCAACAGCCAAAATGATCTGATCTGATCTCTCTAACATTGTGTGTTTTATACTATTCTTCCCGCCTCCTTACATTCCTTAGGATGCAGCTGAGATCAATCAACACTCAACCAAAGTTCTATCCCACCATACACAGTGCTTATCTCATGACACTTGTCTTCCTCCCTAAAACTAAGGTACTTTCCTGTGATCAAAAGCACACATACACA
>NW_018128193.1:638125-640110 GCF_001952655.1 Monopterus albus | reverse complement strand
AAACAGTCTAATACAGCATGTAATCATGGTAACTGCCTTGGAGCAGAGCACTGCTCCTCAGAAGCACACACACCACAACTAAGTGAAGGCTATGCATAAAGGCTCTCCCATAAGTACATAAGTGAACATACTATGACCAAATGAAGGCCACACTTTTATTTCCAAAAACAGTGTCATATTAAGATAAGAATTTCCAAACAGTGTTTGTGCTGCAATCATACAGCAACCTTAATATTACATTTCATATAGTGTATAAAGATACTAGTGTTTTCTACAATACATATTCTTGTGTGCACAGTGAACAGTGCTAATGCCTGAATTGCAATGTCTCACACAGTTAATATCTCACAGAAGCCACCTGCGGCGCCAATTCAACTGATGGTTCTAAGCATCGGGGGCAACTTCGGGGTTCAGTGTCTTGCCCAAGGACACTTCAACATGTGGACTGCAGGCACCGAGATTCAAACCTCCGACCCTCCGGTTGGGAGATGACTGCTCTACCCACTGAACCACAGTCAGCCCCCATGCATCTGATAGATTCCCATGCTAAATGCATTTGTTTGGTCTTTTGTCACGTAACATCCTAAGCTAAGCTATGCCGTGCCGTCTTTTGTATAGGATATAGAAAGATTTACCCTGATGAAGTTTAAAGCATTAACCACGCTAAATGTATGGAAATTTGTCAGATAAATTGCAAAGCACCTGCAATTGTGATAAGAAATGATCTGAGCAGGTATTATCGCTATTGCTATTTTGAGTCAAAATGAGCACCAAAATTGCACTGCACTATCTAATCAGCATAAACACAGCCTCAACTGGGCTGCTCCTCCCATGTCAACGTGTGAATACTTTCTGTACCCACTGTACATGCCTACTTCAAAAAGGGCAAAAAGATAGTTATGTTTAGATTAAATTAAAAAATAAAATTATTAAAACAATTCCTGTATGGATGAATGAATCTTTATAATCACATCACTTTATTTAAACTTTGGTTACCTGTACATATACATTAGCCAGGTGCTTAGATGTATTCTGCTCCTCTCAAAAAATGAGCCTGATCTGACGGACTTCTTTACACTTGTCCCACGGTGGGTTGTGTTACGACATATCCTGTTCAAAGATGGAAAAAAAAGTCATTAAGTGAATGTGATAAATTAACTAGATTATAACTGTGTTAAATTGTTGTCTGGTAAATCACAACAATAGCTCCTAATGCAACCACGACATGAAAAATACACTGTTTAAACATGCAGCCTTTCTGTAAAAAAGTAGCACTCAGCCCCAGGTGAGGGGAGGGCCTCAGCTGTCTGCAGCAACACCAGACTGAAAAATATGGATTTGCATTAATATTAAAACTACACCCAATTGAAATACCAAGAGTGGAAAACAATATACGGCCCTTCAAGAGAAAAAGGAGGAGGTGCAGGGGACATGATGGCCAGATGTGTCTGCAGATGCAGACAGAGGCCTCTGTGTGGCGCTGTGAGCCCGTGCAGAGGCTCAAACCACATCTGCTTTAGATAGACAGACAGCCAAGCAGGCAGACAGCTGAGTCGTTTCCAGACAAGAGGAACATCTGGAAAAATTGAATTTCAGCTCCTTGGTTCTTGTTTCAAGACCTGAGTCTGTAAGATTTTCTTTGTATTCTTAAAGAAGGAAAATGTTTGTGTCTAAACACCAACAAAGTGCTTTGTTCCACTGAATAGCATATGAGTTCTCTTTCTGTGCCCAATAGTCTTTATTTAAATACATCTACGCTTTGCCCAGATCTGATAAAGAGCATAAAGTGGGAGCTTGTAGAGGTCAGATGTTTCTAGCAAACAAGACTACGCCTCCTCACCTCCCACTCTCCCTGACTCTCGATGTGTTTTCTCCATCTGTGGCTCTCTCTTGCTCACCTGGCCAACTGAGCACTTGGCCTCAGGCAGGAAATTACGCTGCCACATCAGTCAGGGCTGTGCGTCGCTTTCTCTATCAGACCCCTG
>NW_018128193.1:631836-634748 GCF_001952655.1 Monopterus albus | reverse complement strand
AGTTCGCTGGTAACTTAATGACTAATGTTAGTGGCTGTAACTGGTGGTAATTTTTTGGTGTGTTTTTCTTATATTTGGCATGCTTAATGGTAATGAGTTTATCTATTCAGAGGCAGATGAAGACTTGGATGCTGGGTCTCCTCACTCTGCAGCATCAGTGCATGCAGGTCCAGGCGAGTTGTCTTAGCAACAAAGTGTTAACACATCACCAAATCTGTTCAAAATAACTTCAAAATTGTTTATCATATCTATTTAAATGCTTTGATTAGTGAACTTGTGTGCATCATCCCTTGGTACTGGAGAGGTGGAGATGGAGAATTCTTTAGAGCCTGAAACTTCACAGAGTCAACGAAAAAGAAAGGGGCTTTCCCGTATGAGCACAGGTACTGAATTAATTGGCATGGCACACAATAAAAACGTGGTCAAATTGAGATACAGATAAGAATTGTAACATTGTAACGGAAGTATGCGTTTTTGCATTTCCGTGTAGACGGGGCTCTCCAAAACAAGTCTTGTTTGGATTTTGCAAGGATTTACTAAATTTGTGCATATTTAATGATTGTATAATAACAAAATGTATCACATAAACCCTTTTGAACACAGATTGTCCAGTTTCCACACCAAGCAGTCTGAGCAGTGCTCTGTGTGTTCGAGAGGGTAAGTACCAAGATGGTCTCTCATTCAGGCCCCGTCCACACGGCAACGTGATGATAATTACACAAAGCTATTTGGTTTGAATAGCGTTTGTTTATACCTGACATCCAGAGCCCAAGTGTCCTGCATGTGTTTTATGTTGGGTTGCGACCTCCAGCCCCACCTAGTTTGTTGTCTGTTTGTCCCACAGTTATCGTATAAATATGTTGTGACCAACTTGTCACTTGGGGGTTGTTCCCAGCACACCACGACACCGACAGGTTTAACGTGTTTTATTTAATAAATAATGTAAAATTTATCCCCTAGCCCTGACACACCCTGACACACACTCGCACACACACCTTCTTCTGCCGGGAGCCGTCAGTGTTGTTTACACGGCCTCCCGGCTAGGCTACTGTCCTTTTGCACTCAGGACCCCATCACAGGACCCTCCTGGTCCCAGATGCTCCAGCCTCGCAGCTACATCGCTGCTTTCGAGAGTGAGGGATCGTCGAATCCCACCGTCGATCCCTCCGTCGATCCCTCTGTCGATCCCTCCGCTGCTGTGCCGCTAGCCAGCTGGTCTGCGACCCCTCTGGCTTCTCCAGTGCAAACTCCCAGCTTCCTCCCTGAGGCAACATCTCTTCCTCTGGTCCCACTTTCATGCCACCTGTGTTGCACCTGCGCACAACACACACGCACACACACCACCACTCACACTCAGCCTACTCCCTCCCGTCTCTACACCTCCACATATGTGTTGTGTCATACCCTCTTCCCTTTATACGATCCACTGGGAAGAGGAAATAAATGGAGCTCGTCTCCAAATGCAGTGCTGGTGTAGTGTGGGTCCCTCACAACACAAAGACAAAGCAGAAGTCCACCGGTCACACTCGCCCCGAGTCAGACACCGCTACTTTACATAACCGTGACAATGTCGGACTACATGCTTGTCTTAGTACTCAAGAAGCTACTGAGCTTATTAGCTTTACTAAACAAAATCTTCTGCTTCTTTGCTACTATTGGGGACAACAACATACGTCACGGCAAGGTTAATGCGCATGCTCCAACATCGTTTTATTCGTTTTCACCATTTTCGTGTTGACGCAAATACTTCATGAAATGACTCCATCTTTACAGAAATCGTTTTAACGGAAGTATGCGTTTTTGCATTTCCGTGTAGACAGGGCCTCAGTTTGATCATTTTGTTTTTTATGTTAATTGCTGTGTATCAGTGGTCCAGTGTGTGTCCCTGATGGGACAGGTGACGTGCTGTCTGTATTTAGGCAGTTCTTGGGTGAGATTTGTTCTGGTAAAGTCCCCTAAAGGTTTGGTGTGAGCTGTCCAATGTTTCTCCAGTTCTTCTCAGGTGAAAGTAATCTGTGATGGTTTGCAAAAGACAGAGGAAACAAGGAAAAACAACAAACACAAGAGAGCATGAGTACACAAGGCAGCCATAGTTGTTGGTGCCATCTTTAACCGTTTAACCTTTAAGGCAGTTGTGTTATTATTTGGTTGATTTCAACTTGATTGTACTTGTCAATGAACATGGGACAAGGGAATGGGACACATTTGAGTCTAAGTGGCTGTGTAGTGGTTAGCAATAAACCAGATTCCAGAAGAAATATGTAATAGAACAGTATGTAGCTCATATTTGTTATTAGCTTGTGTGAGGGAGAGCTGAGTGGTTATGGGTTCATTAAGTTCATGTGAGTTGGCCAATGGGCTTATGTAAGTGGTCAAGATGTTTCCTGGTTTCGAAGTACATCTAAGAGCAAACTTTATATAGTTAAAACTTATTAACTCTAGTTCTAGTTCTAAGAATTCTAGTTAAATCCTAAGTATGGTCAGAGATAAACTCTCTGTTCTTTTGTGAGGATCTTTGCATTAGGTCAGGCTTCCTGTTTTCCAGTACAGGCTGTAGAGGGTTCCCAGAATAGAGGAGTGAGAAGGGTGGGGGCCCGATGGACGTCAAGACTGACAAATTCCAGGGAAGTTGGGAAATAGCTATATAGTCATCTGCCAAGCTGATAAAGGAGAGAGCCTGGGAGAGAGAGGAGAACCATGCTGCAGTGAACAGTAGACCATGTACCTTTTGGGGACCCAGCCGGCTGGGGAAGACGCTGACTGACTCGGGGCTGACAACAAATGACCTGACTGACTGGTGCTCTGACAATCTTCTTATGCTTTATTTATTCCATTGCAAGAGGAGAGTCTCTGTTCTCTGATCTCTGTTCTCTGTTCCCTAACTACAAGATTATGTGTTTAAATACTACTCT
>NW_018128193.1:625386-631687 GCF_001952655.1 Monopterus albus | reverse complement strand
ACACAGATGCATAAAAATTGTGAAAATGGCTAAAACATATTTGCAGCAAAATCTGTCTAGTCACATATGCACACATATTTTTAACCATGCATTTTTGTTTACATAAGAAGTGACTAAAAGATCTAAGTTTACCTTCCACATTTCTGATTCTGGCCAAAATAGGGCAACTGCTGGCACCGAACAGAGCATCATGGAGAAGGGAGTATTCCTCCACCAGGTCATGACCTGTTGTTTACCTCTTTGTCCTTGTCTGTTAAATAATGCATGCAGACTGGTGACCTCCTTGACCTCTCCTGACAACAGTGCCACTATATCTAGGAATCACTTGTACTTACTCTCTACACAGTGAGGCTATAGGTCATGTTAGAGATAGAGGTCTTATGCAGAAAATGAAGATTCAAGCAGTCACAAAGTTCTTTATATATAGTTTAGGCGTGCATTACAGTAGGCCAGTTTAGCTTTCTGTTATGGTATTGCAGAATCAGCCAAAACTGAATAAAAGCAGTTCAAGTTTCAGGCAGATTTTAACCTTTTAAACATTAGCTGTCAGCTGACAAAAGAAGTTAAGGTTCAGACAGTCTCCTCTTCCCTGACTCTCACTCACATCTCTCCATATGTCTGTCTTTTTCTTTTTTGACATCTCTCAGTCCTTGGGGAATGTTGTGACTTGAGGTGATTACAACAAGGATATCTCTGATCAAAAAGAAGCTGTCAGACCTGAACAAGACACTACTGCTTTAGCATGTTTTATCCTTCAGATTACCATAATCACATAGCTGAACATAGACCATACTTTCCTTTCATTTTGAAAGGATGCTGAAGTATGCCTTTTCTGCAATTTAGACAGAGTATGTATATGTAGAACACACCTACAGAACTGAAGAATATGGGGGCTTGATCCCCACAGGGAATCCTTTGTACAAGGATTTTATAAAAAGCTACATTTTCTACTTCAGTATTTTAATATTACAAAACAAGTTACTCACCCAGTAATATTAATTTTTCAAAATGATTTTTTAATACTTTTTTGGGGAGTCGTGAAAATCACCTAGCATGAAATCTCTGCAAATTCTGTGGCTCTTTGACAATATACAGAATACCTGAGAATGGCAGCCCATGAGATTGTCATCCACCCCATGGAAGGTTATGACACAAATTCATTCATCTTGCACTGCTGTATTGTTGAAAGATGCTATGTGGCATCGGTGGGGGATCGGGGTGATGGATATCAAAAAACGCAGGGGTGACAACCTGGGCTTTCTGGGACTGTGTCACAGGGCACCACCCGGTATTATAGCAAGAGCTGAGGGAACATGTTGTCAGGGTACACAAAAGCTTGCTGCTCAAAGGCTAGACAAGGGTGCACAGCACTGCTGGCACCCCTGAGGTCTCCTCTGTACCTTTTCCTATAAAGGATGCAACACACCACAAGATATATTTAGCAACTGCAGTCTAAAAACAGCACTAGAATACATCACTATCCTCACATACACACACACACAGTTAGCTCCCTCCCTATCAGTCAGTGACCCCTGATGAAGGAGTACCAGATTAGCTGGCAGTGTTTCATTGACTTTCAGGATAGTATATGTGTGTGTATGTGTGTAAGCTTAAAGACATCTAACTACAGAAACTGACACACATTCATTGGTGGCCAGATTGACTTGGTATTCCTCATGGCACCACTCCTAAGCCACTTACTTGCATTAGCAATGCTGATGCAGAGATGTGCAAGGATATGGATTCATACAGACCACAAATCCCCTTCTCAGTAGCACTGACCGTAATCAGCACTAGTGATGGGAAGTTCAGATCATTGTACTGATTCAGTTCTTTGAATCTCATTCAGCATAATGAACAAATCTTTTTTCGAGTAATTTCGTTCACTTCAGCAGAATGTAATTAAAATGTTACATGTTAATTCCCCATCTACTTACGCACATATTGAACAAATTTCAAATAAGAAAGAACTGTAATGCAACCAAGATCATAATATAAGTAATATCGTACCTGTGTCTTGAGGCCATGCAGTCTGTTAGGTAACACTTTACAATAAGGGTACAATTCATAGGTTTAAGTAATGCTTAATTCATGATAAGTTAATGTATTTATTAATAATAACACATCATGAATTCATCACGAATTCCTATATATCACTATGAATTCAATTTGGTTTTAACTACTTAATTCACTCTAACTTCATCATGGTGTTTTAAAGTGAACACAATTGTTAACAGATAATGAGGTTATTGTGATTTCATGATGAATTAACAGGAATGTGACGTGACTTTACTTGAAGGTGCACATCTCTTAAACTCATCTTTAGGTAATAATGAACTACTAGTGATAATGGTCTTAAGTAATGAGTTTAGGGACATCACTTTACTTGGAGGTACACAGTTCTGGTTAGGTAAAGGTGTATTAATGATTTATTAATGATGAACACATGTCATATAAGTACTTTTTCACTTTACTGGGTAGGCCTTAGGTGCTTCCGAACATCCAGCATCATAGAAATGTTTTACTCTTAAGACCATTTTGGTTTAAAAAACATAAATTATATGATCGAATATAAAACGTACTTCAGTCATAAAAAAAGCTGATCAAAACCTATAAGAAAGCATAGATTTGACTCAAAAAAGGAATCATGCAACAAAAAAGACAGGCCAAACATAAAAGTTATCAAAAACAAATCTCTGTATGTACACAGATTACATTAGCATAATTACAGTACCAATTGACAGAACGACAAAATCAAAATCAAATCACACTAAATCTACACACTAAACTTAGCCTTCACTCCAAAACGAATTATACAAAAGAAAAAAGGTCAGGCCAAACATAAAAGTTATCTTAAAAAAATCTGTATTTCCAAAAATACAATGTATGTATGTATACATGAACACAAGAAATTATTTCTTGGTTACATCAAGAAGTAAGCCCTGATTTTTGTGTTCCTCAATGAGGCTTGCCTCTGGTTCTTTGACACAATAAGAATAGCAGAGCTCAGCAAACGCAGAAACACTAGTTTGTATATTTTATTCTTAAAGCATTATATTTCTCAGAATTCACGGCATTAAGCT
Organism: Monopterus albus; assembly: GCF_001952655.1. NCBI lineage: Eukaryota > Metazoa > Chordata > Actinopteri > Synbranchiformes > Synbranchidae > Monopterus > Monopterus albus. The sequence goes on along the minus strand of NW_018128193.1, from coordinate 628,604 downwards.
CTGCAATCGGTGCTTGATTTACTATTGTGTTTCGGTCAACACCAACCATCCTGTAAGCCTCCGACTTATTTCTTCCTGATCTCACAAGTTTCAACACCTTCTGGTAATGGGCAATGGACTCTTCTGGAGTATTCACTGTGAAAATCAAATTGAAAGTTTATGAGCATTAGGTTGGGGCAGGGGTGGACCAAGATGCAGAGGCTGAAGGGGGAACTGCTGTTCACTATATACGCACAAACAAGTAGGTTATCAGATTTAAGATTACTTTAATACCTCTTCGAACATTCACCTTCTTGGACTTCTTGTATTTCTTGTATCTCTTAGCATCTTCCTCTGAGGATGTATCAGATAAGGTGCTGGACAGAGTATAGCTCACAGCAGAATTCCCATGTTTGTGCACTGGTGGTCCAAGTGACACAGAGGATGCAGCAGCATTTCGTCCTTTCATGACTGTAAAAATAAAATATAATTATTAAACTATTCATTGTAAATACACTGGATAAGCATAACAAATAAATAAAATAGATAACTAAATCAGATACACATTCTAATTACAAACATATATCATAATTCTCCACAGCTTCGTGAATGGATGCAGGTGTTTTTATTCATCTGTATTCTAATAACTGTTACGGCAAGCCGCACACCAACAGAGTATCTGGACTCAGTAATAGGCAGGACTCAAACTCAGTGGTTCTTTTATTGTCAGCTAAGTACCATGATGGTGATTGCTCCTAAGCAAATGATATGTGTTAGGACATTTTATAATGTAGTGATTTTCTGCTTTGTTATGAGTGATTTGAGGTTTCTTGATATTTCACCTAACACAGCAAGTCAAAGTTTTATATCTTAAAAGTGAGCAAATGAGAAATGTTTACCATTAATCAAAAGATGGTGTTGATAATGACCTTTAGTGCAGACAGATGTGCTGAAATGAATCATGTTTAAAGGTGGCCTATTAATGTACTTATGAAAATGGTAACATTTTGTGGTTCTGTAGTCCCAAAAATAGCATTATTTCACTTCCAATTGTTTAAAAGACCAAGCACATTTTGTATTGCACTTAAAGATGCCTATTGCTCTGTCCCCTGTGCAGCCCTCGGTCTCTCTGGTCACTGTATGGTCCATCTTATTCCAACCTACAGGCACAAACTTAAAGCTGCAAAGTCTGTGGTCAAAACAGTGAAGAGATGGACTGAGCAGGCTAAGTCAGAGCTACAGGCCTGCTTTGATTGTACAGACTAGAGTGTATTTGAAGCTGCAGCTACAGACCTGGATGAACTCTGACACTGTGACATCTTACATCAGCTTTTGTGAGGATATGTGCGTGTGCCCACCAAGTCATTCTGTACATACAATAACAACAAGCCCTGGTTCACAGTAAGGCTCAAGCAGCTTCGTCATGCCAAAGAGGAGCCCTACAGAGGTGGGGACAGGATTCTGTACAACCAGGCCAGGAACACACTGACAAGGGAGATCAGAGCAGCTAAGAGGAGCTACTCTGAAAAGCTGAGGAACCAGCTTTCAATCATTGACCCCTCATCTGTGTGGAGGAGCCTAAAGAACATCGCTGTTATGTCCGCTCGGACACGGAGGAGAGCGAGTAAAGAGAGGCGGACCCAGGTAGCTGACTTCGGTGCAAGCAGTGCTAAATTTATTTACAGTGCAGTGAGAAAAAAGTCCATACGATAACATGCAGTGTAGAATGATGGGAGTAACCGGGTGTCGATCAGCAGCAGAGAAACCAGTTTCTGGTGAGATGGATGGGAGATGGCCGGGCTGTGGATGCTGGGGTCACTCCTGAGCTGGTTGATGGGGAGACGGTGGTGGCTATGGAGAAAGAAGGCAGGAGTTTGTACGGATGAGTTTAAGGAGACTGTGCATCGACCTGAAATGGTGGAGACTGGAAGCATAGAGTAGGTCCAGGGTCCGGAGGAGACGTCCGTGGAGGAGGAAAACAGCAGAAGGAGAGTGTGGTAACAGAGAGTGGATGTTCGTACTGGTCGGAGCTAGGAGAACTAAAGGTGAGAGACAAACGTTAGCATACATGAAAATAACGATCGAAAATTGAAAATCAACATTGCCCCCTCACCCTCTCCACCTCAGACCCAGCAGTTGCTCCCCTGACAATTACCACCCTTCCCCCCAGCCCCCCACCTTTAACAATCTGAACAGGATTTGCGTGGCCTCTAAAAAACAAAAGATCACAAAGGCACCAGGCCCAGATGGTGTGACCCCCTCCTGCCTCAAAGTGTGTGCTGATCAGCTGGCCCCCATCTTCACATTCATCTTCAGCAGGTCACTGGAGCTGTGTGAAGTCCCCAACTGCTTCAAATGCTCCACTATCATCCCAGTCCCCAAGAAAACCTCCATCAGTGGACTGAATGACTACAGATCTATTGCCCTGACATCTGTAGTTATGAAGTGCTTTGAGAGACTAGTGTTGGCCCACCTGAAGCACATTGTAGACCCCCTGCTGGACCCCCTGCAGTTTGCCTACTGGGGAAACAGGTCAGATGCAGTCAACATGGCAATTCATTACATCCTGCAACACCTCGACTCCCCAGGGACCTATGCACGGGCCCTCTTTGTGGACTTCAGTTTGGCATTCAACCCCATCATCCCAGACATCCTCCACTCCAAACTGACCTGGCTTAGTGTGCCTGCCCCCACCTGTCAGTGGATTACTAGCTTTCTGACAGACAGGAAGCAGCAGGTGAGGCTGGGAAAAAACACATCCAGCACCTGGACAACCAGCACAGGCGCCCCCAAGGGATGTGTGCTCTTCCCTCTGCTGTTTTCACTTTACACCAGTGACTTCCTCTTGAAGAAGCTTTATTTTATTGTCATTGTGACGTACAATGAAATTTTGTTTGGAGCCGAGGGGCCCTAGGCCACTGCGTGCATACACACTGCCATCATGGGCAACTTGGGGGGTTTAGTGTCTTGCCCAAGGACACTTCGAGAGGTGGACTGCAGGCACTGAGATTCAAACCTTCAACCTTCTGGTTGGGACACGACTGCTCTACCCACCGTTCACCTCTGTCAAGCTCCTGAAGTTTGCAGATGACACAACACACTACAAAAAGTCAGCTCTCAAAAACAAGAAAAAAAGTAATAAAATGAGGTAAATTTGACTTAAAATAAGCAAAATTATCTGCCAACAGAACAGGAAATTTTCCTTGCCAAGGTTTTTAAAACAAGTAAACATATCTAGT
>NW_018128193.1:619449-619690 GCF_001952655.1 Monopterus albus | reverse complement strand
GTTATCAATGCCTGAGTGCTCATGCATTTTCTTGGAGAGGGTGCGCAGGGCCTCTAGGGCCCTGGTTACTGATCCATCAGGAGCTGTATTGTTAGGAATGAAAGTACAGCACATCTCTCCAAACATCGCATACACCCCACCCTCTTTTGCTAGCAGCATGTCCAGAGCCATTCTATTCTGAACAGCCATAAGGGAAGTGGGGGCCAATTGCTCAGAGAGGCCCTCCACAGCATCTCTTGTA